>NC_069506.1:210637998-210925498 GCF_027579735.1 Bombina bombina
TGTCTGTAATCAGAGAACAGGGTATTGTGGTATTTCCTTATTTGGACGATATCTTGGTACTTGCTCAGTCTTTACATTTAGCAGAATCTCATACGAATCGACTTGTGTTGTTTCTTCAAGATCATGGTTGGAGGATCAATTTACCAAAAAGTTCTTTGATTCCTCAGACAAGGGTAACCTTTCTGGGTTTCCAGATGGATTCAGTGTCCATGACTCTGTCTTTAACAGACAAGAGACGTCTAAAGTTGATTGCAGCTTGTCGAAACCTTCAGTCACAATCATTCCCTTCGGTAGCCTTATGCATGGAAATTCTAGGTCTTATGACTGCTGCATCGGACGTGATCCCCTTTGCTCGTTTTCACATGTGACCTCTTCAGCTCTGTATGCTGAAGCAATGGTGCAAGGATTACACGAAGATATCTCAATTAATATCTTTAAAACCGATTGTTCGACACTCTCTAACATGGTGGACAGATCACCATCGTTTAATTCAGGGGGCTTCTTTTGTGCTTCCGACTTGGACTGTAATTTCAACAGATGCAAGTCTTACAGGTTGGGGAGCTGTGTGGGGATCTCTGACGGCACAAGGAGTTTGGGAATCTCAGGAGGTGAGATTACCGATCAATATTTTGGAACTCCGTGCAATTTTCAGAGCTCTTCAGTTTTGGCCTCTTCTGAAGAGAGAATCGTTCATTTGTTTTCAGACAGACAATGTCACAACTGTGGCATACATCAATCATCAAGGAGGGACTCACAGTCCTCTGGCTATGAAAGAAGTATCTCAAATTTTGGTTTGGGCGGAATCCAGCTCCTGTCTAATCTCTGCGGTTCATATCCCAGGTGTAGACAATTGGGAAGCGGATTATCTCAGTCGCCAAACGTTGCATCCGGGCGAATGGTCTCTTCACCCAGAGGTATTTCTTCAGATTGTTCAAATGTGGGAACTTCCAGAAATAGATCTGATGGCGTCCCATCTAAACAAGAAACTTCCCAGGTATCTGTCCAGATCCCGGGATCCTCAGGCGGAGGCAGTGGATGCATTATCACTTCCTTGGAAGTATCATCCTGCCTATATCTTTCCGCCTCTAGTTCTTCTTCCAAGAGTAATCTCCAAGATTCTGAAGGAATGCTCGTTTGTTCTGCTGGTAGCTCCGGCATGGCCTCACAGGTTTTGGTATGCGGATCTTGTCCGGATGGCCTCTTGCCAACCGTGGACTCTTCCGTTAAGACCAGACCTTCTGTCACAAGGTCCTTTTTTCCATCAGGATCTGAAATCCTTAAATTTAAAGGTATGGAGATTGAACGCTTGATTCTTGGTCAAAGAGGTTTCTCTGACTCTGTGATTAATACTATGTTACAGGCTCGTAAATCTGTATCTCGAGAGATATATTATAGAGTCTGGAAGACTTATATTTCTTGGTGTCTTTCTCATCATTTTTCCTGGCATTCTTTTAGAATACCGAGAATTTTACAGTTTCTTCAGGATGGTTTAGATAAGGGTTTGTCCGCAAGTTCTTTGAAAGGACAAATCTCTGCTCTTTCTGTTCTTTTTCACAGAAAAATTGCTATTCTTCCTGATATTCATTGTTTTGTACAAGCTTTGGTTCGTATAAAACCTGTCATTAAGTCAATTTCTCCTCCTTGGAGTTTGAATTTGGTTCTGGGAGCTCTTCAAGCTCCTCCGTTTGAACCTATGCATTCATTGGACATTAAATTACTTTCTTGGAAAGTTTTGTTCCTTTTGGCCATCTCTTCTGCCAGAAGAGTTTCTGAATTATCTGCTCTTTCTTGTGAGTCTCCTTTTCTGATTTTTCATCAGGATAAGGCGGTGTTGCGAACTTCTTTTGAATTTTTACCTAAAGTTGTGAATTCCAACAACATTAGTAGAGAAATTGTGGTTCCTTCATTATGTCCTAATCCTAAGAATTCTAAGGAGAAATCGTTGCATTCTTTGGATGTTGTTAGAGCTTTGAAATATTATGTTGAAGCTACGAAATCTTTTCGTAAGACTTCTAGTCTATTTGTTATCTTTTCCGGTTCTAGAAAAGGCCAGAAAGCTTCTGCCATTTCTTTGGCATCTTGGTTGAAATCTTTAATTCATCTTGCCTATGTTGAGTCGGGTAAAACTCCGCCTCAGAGAATTACAGCTCATTCTACTAGGTCAGTTTCTACTTCCTGGGCGTTTAGGAATGAAGCTTCGGTTGACCAGATCTGCAAAGCAGCAACTTGGTCCTCTTTGCATACTTTTACTAAATTCTACCATTTTGATGTATTTTCTTCTTCTGAAGCAGTTTTTGGTAGAAAAGTACTTCAGGCAGCGGTTTCAGTTTGAATCTTCTGCTTATGTTTTTCGTTAAACTTTATTTTGGGTGTGGATTATTTTCAGCAGGAATTGGCTGTCTTTATTTTATCCCTCCCTCTCTAGTGACTCTTGTGTGGAAAGATCCACATCTTGGGTAGTCATTATCCCATACGTCACTAGCTCATGGACTCTTGCTAATTACATGAAAGAAAACATAATTTATGTAAGAACTTACCTGATAAATTCATTTCTTTCATATTAGCAAGAGTCCATGAGGCCCGCCCTTTTTTGTGGTGGTTATGATTTTGTATAAAGCACAATTATTCCAATTCCTTATTTTATATGCTTTCGCACTTTTTTATCACCCCACTTCTTGGCTATTCGTTAAACTGATTTGTGGGTGTGGTGAGGGGTGTATTTATAGGCATTTTGAGGTTTGGGAAACTTTGCCCCTCCTGGTAGGAATGTATATCCCATACGTCACTAGCTCATGGACTCTTGCTAATATGAAAGAAATTAATTTATCAGGTAAGTTCTTACATAAATTATGTTATATGTGTGTGTTTGTGTGTGTATATATATATATATATATATATATATATATATATATATATGTGTGTGCGTGTTTGTGTGTGTATATATATATATATATATGTGTGCGTGTTTGTGTGTGTGTGTGTATATATATATATATATATATGTGTGTGTGTGTGTATATGTATGTGTATATATATATATATATATATAAATATATATATATATATATATATATATATATATATATATATATATATATATACCGAGTACAATGTGTGTGCACTCTCACCAAACGTTATACATCCGCCAGGGTGCTGTCTGGGTATCAGTAATGAAAGAGTATAAAGCACTCACCGGACTTTAGTCAACTGTGCAAAAGGAATTTATTAGAGTGACGTTTCAGGGTAGTATAACCCCTTCTGACCAGAAAGTCCGGTGAGTGCTTTATACTTTATCATTATATATATATATATATATATATATATATATATATATATATATATATATATATATATATATATTATACAGTATATATATATTCACAGTAGCTGATATTATTTTTAAAAATACATGTACATGGTATCCAATTCTATAACCTAACGTTTGCTTTGAATACATTAATATTTCATGCATTTTTTTTACTCATTTTTCCCCTATCATAAAATTAAAGTACAGAGAGCATTTTTGATTAAAGGGACACTCAATCAAAATTAAACTTTCATTATTCAGATAGAGCATGCTATTTTAAACAACTTTCCAATTTACTTCCATTAACAAAATGTGCACAGTCTTTTTATTTTTAAACTTTTTGAGTCACCTGCTCCTACTGAGCATGTGCAAGAATAGGCGTGTATGCATTTGTGAATGGCTGATGACTGTCACATGGTACGTGTATGCATTTGTGATTGGCTGATGGCTGTCACATGGTACATGGGGAGTGGAAAAAGACATAACTTTTAAAAATGTCAGAAAAAAAATCTACTACTCATTTGAACTTCAGACTTTGGCCTCTAGTTATCAACGTGTCTACTTACCTGCCTTCGCCTGCCCAATACGCCCGCCTAAGCTCGCCTACCATCGTCGCCGCGGACCTGAATAAGCTTGCCAAAGTTATCAAAAAAGCTGTCAAAAAGCTGCGCACTAAGTACGGGGCGAAGAGCAGCGTGCTGTGATAGTTATCACTCATCCAATCTCGCTGCTCTTCGGCTTTTTCCCAGCATTATTGATAAGCTGTCATTAAGCACCCACACTAAACTACAATGTTCTACCCCCTATACCGGCGCCCCCGGAGCCCCCCGCAACTAAATAAAGTTATTAACCCCTAAACCGCCGCTCCTAGACCCCGCCGCAACTATAATAAATATACTAACCCCTAAACCGCCGCTCCTGGAGCCCAACGCCACTCTAATAAACTGATTGACCCCTAAACCACCGCTCCCGGACCCCGCCGCCACCTACATAATACCTATTAACCCCTATCCTGCCCCCCTATACCGCCGCCACTTATAATAAATGTATTAACCCCTATCCTGCCGATCCCGTACCCCGCCGCAACTAAATAGTTTAACCCCTAAACCGCCGCTCCCGGACCCCGCCGCCACCTATATTAAACTTATTAACCCCTAATCTGCCCCCCCTACACTGTCGCCACCTATAATAAATTTATTAACCCCTATCCTGCCCCCCCATACCGCCGCAACCTATAATAAAATTATTAACCCCTAAACCTAAGTCTAACCCTAACACCCCCCTAACTTAAATATTAATTAAATAAATCTAAATAAATATCACTCTTATTAAATTAGTTATTCCTATTTAAAACTAAATACTTACCTATAAAATAAACCCTAATATAGCTACAATATTACTAATAATTATATTGTAGCTATTTTAGGATTTATTTTTATTTTACAGGCAAATTTGAATTTATTTTAACTAGGCACATTAGCTATTAAATAGTTATTAACTATTTAATAGCTACCTAGTTAAAATAAAGACAAATTTACCTGTAAAATAAAAACTAACCTAAGTTACAATTACTCCTAACACTACACTATCATTAACTAAATTATTCCTATTTAAAAATAAATACTTACTTGTAAAATAAACCCTAAGATAGCTACAATGTAATTAATAATACATTGTAGCTATTTTAGGATTTATATTTATTTTACAGGTAACTTTGTATTTATTTTAACTAGGTAGAATAGTTATTAAATAGTTATTAACTATGTAATAACTACCTAGCTAAAAGAAATACAAAATTACCTGTAAAATAAATCCTAACCTAAGTTACAATTAAACCTAACACTACACTATCATTAAATAAATTAAATTAATTATCTACAAATACCTACAATTAAATACAATTAAATAAACTAACTAAAGTACAACAAATAAAAAAAACTAAGTTACAAAAAATAAAAAAATATTACAAGATTTGTAAGCTAATTACACCTAATCTAAGTCCCCTAATAAAATTACAATGCCCCCAAAATAAAAAAAATGCCCTACCCTATTCTAAATTATGAAAGTTAACAGCTCTTTTACCTTACCAGCCCTTAAAAGGGCCTTTTGCGGGGGAAGGCCCCAAAGTATTCAGCTCTTTTGTATGTTAAAAAAATACAACCCCCCCAACATTAAAACCCACCACCCACATACCCCTACTCTAACCCAAACCCCCCTTAAATAAATCTAACACTACCCCCCTGAAGATAATCCTACCTTTAGCCGTCTTCAGCCAGCTGACCACCGATGGAACAGAAGAGGACATCCGCATGCGGCTGAAGTCTTCATCCAAGGGGCGCTGAAGAGGTCTTCCATCCGATAGAAGTCTTCATCCAGGCGGCGTCTTCAATCTTCATCCATCCGGAGCGGAGCGGAGTGGAGCCATCTTCAAAGCAGCCGACGCGGAGCCATCTTCATCCACCCACGCCTACTCGCCGAATGAATATTCCTTTAAGTGACGTCATCCAAGATGGCGTCCCTCGAATTCCGATTGGTTGATAGGATTCTATCAGCCAATCGGAATTAAGGTAGGAAAAATCTGATTGGCTGATCCAATCAGCCAATCAGATTCAAGTTCAATCCGATTGGCTGATCCAATCAGCCAATCAGATTGAGCTTGCATTCCATTGGCTATTCCGATCAGCCAATAGAATGCAAGTGTTAGGTTTATTTAAGGGGGGTTTGGGTTAGAGTAGGGGTATGTGGGTGGTGGGTTTTAATGTTGGGGGGGTTGTATTTTTTTAACATGCAAAAGAGCTGAATACTTTGGGGCATGCCCCGCAAAAGGCCCTTTTAAGGGCTGGTAAGGCAATAGAACTGCTAACTTTCGTAATTTAGAATAGGGTAGGGCATTTTTTTATTTTGGGGGCTTTGTTATTTTATTAGGGGGCTTAGATTAGGTGTAATAAGCTTAAAAATCTTGTAAATTTTTTTATTTTTTGTAACTTAGATTTTGTTATTTTTTGTACTTTAGTTAGTTTATTTAATTGTATTTAATTGTAGGTATTTGTAGTTAATTAATTTAATTTATTTAATGATAGTGTAGTGTTAGGTTTAATTGTAACTTAGGTTAGGATTTATTTTACAGATAATTTTGTATTACTTTTAGCTAGATAGTTATTAAATAGTTAATAACTATTTAATAACTATTCTACCTAGTTAAAATAAATACAAAGTTACCTGTAAAATAAATATAAATCCTAAGATAGCTACAATGTAATTATTAATTACATTGTAGCTATCTTAGGGTTTATTTTACAGGTAAGTATTTAGTTTTAAATAGGAATAATTTATTTAATGATAGCGTAGTGCTAGGTGTAATTGTAACTTAGATTATTTTTTATTTTACAGGTAAATTTGTCTTTATTTTAACTAGGTAGCTATTAAATAGTTAACTATTTAATAGCTATTGTGCCTAGTTAAAATAAATTGAAATTTCCCTGTAAAATAAAAAAAAATCCTAAAATAGCTACAATATAATTATTAGTTATATTGTAGATATATTAGGGTTTATTTTATAGGTAAGTATTTATTTTTAAATAGGATTAATTTAGTTAATAAGAGTAATTTTATTTAGATTTATTAAAATAATATTTAAGTTAGGGGGGTTTTAGGGTTAGGGTTAGACTTAGGTTTAGGGGTTAATTAGTTTAATATAGATGGCGACGGGGTAGGGGGGCAGATTAGGGGTTAATAAGTTTAATATAGGTGGCGGCGGGGTCCGGGAGCGGCGGTTTAGGGGTTAAACAATTTATTTCATTGCGGCGGGGTCCGGGATCCGCAGGATAGGGGTTAATAAATTTATTATAGGTGGCGGCGGTATAGGGGGGGCAGGATAGGGGTTAATAGGTATTATTTAGGTGGCGGTGGGGTCCGGGAGCGGCGGTTTAGGGGTTAATACGTTTATTACAGTGGCGGTGGGCTCCGGGAGCGGCGGTTTAGGGGGTAATACATTTATTTAGTTGTGGCGGTGTAGGGGGGGCAGATTAGGGGTGTTTAGACTTGGGGTACATGTTAGGGTGTTAGGTGTAGACAGCTCCCATAGGAATCAATGGGATGTCGGGCAGCAGCGAACATGAACTTTCGCTATGGTCAGACTCCCATTGATTCCTAAGGGATCCGCTGCCTCCAGGGCGGCGGATTGAAAATCAGGTACGCTGGGCCGGAAAAGTGCACAGCGTACCTGGTAGTCATTTGATAACATCTGGAGTGACGTAAGAATCAATCTGTGTCGTACTGAGTCCGGCGGATCGAAGCTTACGACACTATATTCTACTTTTGCCGGGCAGCAGGGCTTGATAACTTAGGCGAATCAGCCTCGCCCCAAATACGCTGCGGAATTCCAGCGTATTTGTGGTTGACGGCTTGATAACTAGAGGCCTAAGTGCTATTGCATTGTCTTGTTATCTTTCATTTGTTGATTATGCAAATCTACTTTGTTGACTGGTCCTTTAAGTCCCTTTAATGCGAATATACAATGACTGAACACTAGAACATGAGCATTTATTCTATAGATCAATTTGCCACAATGAAGAATTTGTATTTTAAAAGTTTTTTAACAGCATCCAAAACTATTGGGTAGTTTATAGACTTTGTAATTCTTGATTTATTTTAATCTTCAATTTTCCGTTTCATTATGACAAAAGAGAAATCTCTCATAAGGCCTTTCCTGTAATTACAGTTTGGTTGGCCACTGCCCTGCTTACTAAGATGCCAGGTGCTCTATTGTTCACTAATTGTTACAATATTTTCTTATTATTCTATGTTCCCCAAAGGAAACAGAATGCAGAATTGTATGGCAAATTCCAGGTTATATATGAATGTTAATAGAGTTAAAATGTATAGATTAAGTCCTTGGCTGCCATAGAAGACTGTAATGCATTGCACATTTGTGCATGTTTGTACAAGTTTTTCTTTTAAATTGTTATGTAAATGAAGTTCTCATCTTATTTATCCCTTGGCTAGCCCAGTGGCCAAGGCAATGTTGCATTCTGATTTGATGATGACTTTTTTTTTTGGCCAGTTCACCTGATCTTTTATGTCTCTAGCTCTGAGAACTGATTATTTCCTTTACATTAATTCTAACATTCTCTGCTGTCTTAGTACACAATATACTTGTTCAGTGCATCTTCTCTATCTAACAGAACCTTTTATACGAAGAGAAAAATGTCTGTTTTTTGGAAAATGTTGCTATAGGACAAATATTAAAGAGACATGAAAGTAAAAATAAAACTTTTATGATAGAGTATGCAAATTTAAAAAACCCCACAAAAAAAACGACGTTCCAATTATCAAATTGTGCACACTTTCTGAGGCATCGGCTCCTACTGAGCATGTGCAAAAGATCACACTATGTACATGTAGAAAACCCTTTATACAAACTGCTTGGGACTGGAAAAGGTTTGGATTTCGGAATAGTTTGGATTTTGGAATATTTGCATCTGGAAAATAGGACAGTTTGGAGAGAGTGTGGAACCAACTGTAAACAACAATATGTCATTTAGGCAATATTTATGTCATAATACAGCTTATACATGTAACCTAAAGGTAGTTTTATATCATATCACAGACAAGAGGCATATATGTGTAGCCACCAATCGCCACACAGCTCCCAGTAGTGCATTGCAGCACCTGAGTCAACCTAAATTATTATTTTTAACAAATGACACCAAGAGATCAAAGTAATTTTGATAATAAAAGTAAATTGAAAAGTATCTTACAATTGCATCCTCTATCTAAATCATTAAAGTGTATTTAAGGTTTTCATGTCCCTTTAACACAAACAGTATGGGTGGTATTTTTATCATCAAATCCATTCTGATAGAAGTGTTGATTTTAGATCAATATTCTTATTATACGCTTATGTCATTTTTTTTTTTTTTTTTAAACTGTACATAAATTATATTGTTGTATTTATGTTAATTACCGTGGCCAATAAATGTCCTTGCAAAGGCTAAAATGTTTGGTGAAGTTGCCTATAAATATATTAAGAGTTGACTCTCAATAAAAGATAATATGCAGTAAATATAAGATTTTAAACATTAAATTAATTATTTGAAAATCCTAAAAGTGCTTGTGGTGGCATTGTTCATTCAATAGTCATTCCATAACAGTAAGCTATTCAAGTGCCAATAGCATCAACTATTTAATGTAATTCTGCTCTTAACAAAAAATAAATCTACTCAGCAATTACTAATCCATTATGCATTGTAGCTTGATCACATGATGATTTCATTTCTGTTCTAATATCAAAAGTACAATAATGTCTATGAGTGATAATGTCTCATCCTATGAGAAAGAACAGTCAAACATTTTTCACTACATTTTATTTATTGTTGGTCTATGTTTCTAATCTGGGTGTGGTGAGTAACACTTCTTTTGTGTAGCTCCCTATTCACAGCTTGCCCAACTTTGTTTCCAGCCTTCCTATTAGGGTCAAAAGGAAGTCCTCACAGTAGCTTTAATCTCGGAAAAATATACAAAAGTTTTGGAAGCTGCCTGCAAATTCTATTTATAACAGATTATGGGTCATGTTTGTTTTACAAGCTGGCTCTACCGTTTTCTGTCTGAGTGCGTATTTTTATTCTGCAGATTGTAGGTAAACTGGAATATAAAAATAACCCGTTTACTGGGATTCATTAACATTGGAGAGTGGTTGTAGGATGTCTTCTCCATTTCTTTTCTACAGCTACGTTAAATGGTCATCAAACACTAAGGGCTAGATGACAAGTGGATCGCTAACTAGTGCTTTCACTAGAGTGCTAATTGCGCAAGCGGTAAGCCTTTCTTGCGTGAGTCGGGTTGCACTGATATTACAAGTTGAAAGTTAAAAATTATTGCTCTAGCGCAAACCTGACTCGTTCAATAACCTACTGCTTCATAGAAGTCAATGGAGCAAAAAAAGTAAAAAAGAAAAACACCCTACTTGCACGCTAACCCGAATCACCATAAGCTCCTAGTCTAATAACCCCTAAACCGTGACATAGCCCACTGCAAAGTCCCCACTACACTATTAACCTCTAAACTGCCACCCCCGCATCACAAAGTATCTAAATAAACCATTAACCCCTAATCCGCCACCCCACCCCCAACAACACAAAGTATCTAAATCAACTATTAACCCCTAAACTGCCATCCACCCACATTAAAAACACTAAACTAAACTATTAACCCCTAAACTGCCATCCCCCCACATCGCAAGCTACATAAACAAACTATTAACCCCTAAACCCCCTCACCCCCACACCGCAAAGTATCTAAACTATCAACCCCTAATCCCTAACACCCCCACAACACAAACTGTCTAAATAAACCCAAAATTGGTTCTTAGTGATACATATAAAGTGGCAAACGATTATTATTATCAAATGTACCCCAATTTTCTACCATATATCGTTTGAAAGTAAAAAGACGATTTGCTCCACTACCATTTTAAAATGCCCACCTGCCCTCTCCTCTATTTCGTCATCAGCATTGTCATCTGCCTGTGATTGTAGTAAATTTTCTATCCTCCACGTTCCCGTGTTTGGCGCATGCCCAATGCGCCAATTTCAGTCAAGGGGAACTTTTGAATACTTGGATTTCCGGATTCAAACGTTCCCCTTGACTGAAATTGGCGCATTGTGCATGTGCCAAACATGGGAACACGAAGGATAGAAAAGTTACTACAATCACAGGCAGATGACAATGCTGATGATGAAATAGGGGAGGGGGCAGGCGGGCATTTTAAAACAGCAGTGGAGCAAATTGTAAGCCTTTTTACTTTCAATTGGGCTACATTTGTAAATAATATAGAATACAGAAAATTGGGCTACATTTGTAAATAATAAATGTTTGCCACTTTATATGTATCACTTAGAACCAATTTTGGTTTGACTGTCCCTTTAACCCCTAAGCCATCGTCACCCCACATGACAAACACTAGACTAAACTATTAACCACTAAACCGCCGCCCCCACAACGAAAAGTAATAAGCTAACATCTAAACCCCCTAACTTAACCCAAATTTAAATACCCATAAAATAAAAAAATAAAAATCATAACTACCTTAAAAAAAACTACTTAATTGTAAAATTAAATAAAATCCTAGTCTTACAAATAAAAAAAAAACTAACATTAAAAAAATCACATATTACAGAAAATAAAAAAAAACCTAACATTACAAAAAAACTAAAAAAGTCTAACATTACAGAAAATAAAAAGTATAAAAAATGTAAAAAATAAAAAAGACCCTAATTCTAAAATGAAATTACCAATAGCCCTTAAAAGGGCTTTTTGAAGGGCATTTCCCTAAAGCAATCAAGCTCTTTTTAAAAAAACAAAAAACAAAACATTAACCCACACACATATATATGAGCGCCAATAAATAAATAAATAAATGAAAACTAACATTCAATAAATAGACAGAGTGTATAGAAACTATATATAAGTTCATTTGCTTTGCAAACAGGTTCACAAATGAGTCCTTGAAAGGGTTAAACATCCAGGTGGTGATGCAGCTCTTGATCAGACAGGCGCTGGAACACCCCTTGGCAAATCATGTGAAAAAAAAGAAAGGGAAAAAAGCGCAAAGCCACTCTAAGTGTAAACCGTTTAAAAATAAGCTTTATTACAGATGTAACCAAAACACAGCACACTCACATTTTATAACCTCAAACAGATATGAGGTATTGGAAAAGCGGTGATTGCATATAGCGATAGTGCAAAGACAGAAATGTGTCCAATGGTCGCCAATAGGAATCCTGCAAGTCGTAAGGGTATATATATATTTATTATGCTGCGGATGCGGCTGCTTCCGCGTGAGCCTTCAGATTTGCCAGAAACAAAAGTTAAGAAGCAGCTTTCCTACGCCCGCTGCTCTTTAACTCATCTGCCACCTCTTTGGTGGCGGACAGCAATCATCCCGATTGGATACGATCGGGATGAATGACACCCCCTTGTGCGGCACCAGAAATGCTTGTGCAATGTTAAATGCCGACAGCGTATGCTGTCGGCATTTAGCGATGTCGGGTGAACATGATCCGCTACAGCGCAGAAATGCTTGTGTAATGTTAAATGCCGACAGCGTATGCTGTCGGCATTTAGCAATGTCGGGCGAACATGATCCGCTACAGTGGATCATGTTCACCGACACTTGATAAATCTACCCCTTTGAATCAATTAGCCCTGGAATGAATTAGCATAACAAAGATGTTTCAGAATTTGTAAAAAAAACAAAAAAACATTTGGCCAATTGCAGAAACATATTTTTTCAAAACAGACACAGACAAACAATGTCTGACCTAAATATCTAATGAATATGCCAATTTGCTGATCAATTTACAAACCATTTATACTTTTTTTTTTTTTCAAAGACTTGACCTATTAAAAAAATAAAACTACTTTCCGGAATATTACATTTTTTTACAAATAAAGTCATTATACACACATAAAACACAAATTCACAAACTTTAAAAGAAGAATATTGGAATAAATCAATATCCATTTATGTTAAGCAGACAGTCCATTTTGTAATGTTTTATCTTTTTATACTGAGGCAGAATAACATATTTCCATTTTTGTTTTCAAATGTTTGTGTCTAGCTTGGTATGTCTGTATTTTTCCAGTTTATTATTTATAATTATTTGCATTTTAAATACTTAAAGGTACATTAAACAGTTTGGGATTGTAATAGAAAATGGTATATTACGGGCCGGATAACAAGTGGTGCACTATTTAGCGATTTTACTTGTGTGCAAACACCACTCTTGGTATCTTTATTTGAAAAGCAGAAATGTAAGCTTAGAAGCCGACCCATTTTAGGTTCAGAACCTGGGTAGCGCTTGCTGATTGGTGGATACATCTAGTCATTGGGCTAAATTCATAGACACTTGCAAGATCATTTTCCTGCATGTTGTTAATGGAAAGCCCTTCCATTACATACAGTAAATAGTTGTAAGTGCCCCAATAAGGGCTAGATTACAAGTGGAGCGCTAATTTATTGTGCTCCCACAAACGGGCAGGTTTACCCGTTTACGGGCACGCGATAATTAACCAGCTATTACAAGTGGCTGGTTATTGCTACCAATTAGCGCTCAAAAAAAATAATTAACCAGAGGTCAGACCTCTGGTTAATTTTTTTAAATGTCCCTTAATTTTCCCCAAAATAAAATGAGGTACCTTTTTAAAAAAAAAAAAAAAAAAAAGTAGCATTAAAAGTGCATTTAAATATTGGTCTATGGGGACTGTGTGTTCCCAGTAAATATATATGTATATACTTATATACAGTTTTAAAAGAAAAGCTGCATCACTCCAGTTCTCTTTTGCAAATTTTATTTCAAGCACAAACACATAGGCAATGTTTTGGGCTGTGCCCTTTCTCAAGCCAAGTATGCTTATATACATATATATTTATGTGTTGCTGCCCATCGCTGTGTGATTTACCCCCTTGGGTGCGCTAGTTCTCATGCTGTGTCTCACATGAGATCAAGGCTCCCATTGGAGCGTATGGAAAAGCGATCTCATGAGCGCAATGCTTTTGTGCACATTTGCGCTAGTATTACTAAATTGAGCGCAAATACCACTTTTGTGGAAGCGATATTTTGGGCTCAACTTGTAATCTGACCCTAAATGATTTCTTTGAACATGAACTGGTAGGAGCAAAAAAACGCAATGATAACCACAGCACTTCTGAAACACAATTGTTAAAGGGTTATTTAAATGTCTGTAATTTAGATGATGCTATTTAATTTGTGTACAAGTTTCATAGTATAAACGTGACAATTGATCTCTTACCCACATATTCAACCTATCCCTTTCTACAGGCTCATTCCCTGCCTCCTTCAGACATGCAAAGGTCACCACCATCCTCAAAATACCCTCCCTTGACCCTAACTCTCCTGCGAACTACCGACCCATATCACTGCTCACGCTAGCTTCAAAAATCCTTGAAAAACTAGTTTTCGATCGCCTAACCCACTTCCTGTCCTCCAACTCACTGCTTGACCCCCTGCAATCTGGCTTCCGTCCCCAACACTCAACTGAGACTGCCCTCACCAAGGTTACTAACGATCTCCTTTCTGCTAAAAACAAAGGCCACTACTCTATACTCATCTTACATGACCTCTCTGCTGCCTTTGACACTGTTGACCATTCCCTTCTCCAATGGACTCTCAGCTCTCTTGGGCTCTGTGACATTGCCCTCTCCTGGATTCACTCTTATCCTTCTAACAGATCCTTCTCTGTCTCTTTTGCTGGTGGCTCCTCCTCTCCATTGCCTCTGTCTGTTGGAGTACCTCAAGGCTCTGTCCTGGGTCCTCTACTCTTCTCTATTTACACTTCATCACTGGGTTAACTTATCAACAGCTATGGCTTCAACTACCACCTCTATGCTGATGACACCCAGATCTACCTTTCCACCCCTGCACTCTTTCCTTCTGTCAATTCTCACATCAGCGACTACTTATCTGGCATTTCCTCCTGGATGGCCTCTCACCACCTAAAAATAAACATGGCCAAGACCGAACTACTTCTAATCCCCCCCTCTAACTCTACTACAGTTTCTAATTTTTCCATCACTGTTGGCGGCACCACTATCTCCCCATCATCCCCAAGTCTGCTGCCTCAGAGTCACACTTGACTCAAATCTGTCCTTCATTCCCCACATCCAACTGCTCTCTTCATCCTGCCGCAACCACCTATGCAATATCTCCAAAATTCGTCCTTTTCTGAGTGACAAAACTACTAAACTGCTTATCCACTCCCTGGTAATTTCCCGACTTTACTACTGCAATAACTTGCTAACTGGCCTCCCTCTCTCCCGCCTCTCTCCCCTTCAATCCATCCTAAATGCATCTGCCAGGCTAATACACCTCTCTCGACGCTCTGTTTCTGCTGCATCTCTCTGTGAGTCCCTTCACTGGCTCCCCATTCACAGCAGAATTAAATTCAAAATACTCACCCTGACCTACAAAGCCCTCACCAATGCTGCCCCACCCTACCTGTCCTCACTCATCAGCAAATATACTCCAGCCCGCCCCCTAAGATTCAAGAATGACCTGCTCCTTGCGTCCTCTACCATCACCTCCTCTCATGCTAGACTACAGGACTTCTCTTGTGCGGCACCAACCCTCTGGAATGCACTTCCTCGAGCCGTTAGACTCTCCCCTAACCTCTCCTGTTTTAAACGTTCCCTAAAGACCTTTTTGTTCAGGGAAGCTTATCACCCGACTCATTAACAAATTAACTTCACTTACCCAACAGTTGCCCTCATCTATCTCCTCACTAATATCATTCTCACCTTTGCAGTCCCCACCTCCTGTTTCCCATCCTCCTACCCATCTAGATTGTATGTTCCCATGGGAACAGGGCCCTCAATTCCCCCTGTATCTGTCTGTAAAATTTTGTCTTTTATTGTATTGTTTCTCTGTCGTACTTCTATCCTTGTACCCATGGGCAGCGCTGCGGAATCTGTTGGCGCTTTATAAATAAAGAATAATAATAATGTGTTTACCTTTTTATTAAAAGAAGGGAATATATATGATAGGTTCTACTGTGTTACCTTGGTCATTCTTTTTATATGTTTATGTGTAATTTTCCATGTTTTTAATATACTTTAAGTAAATGTTCTACTTTTAAAACTAGCCACATTACTATTTTGGGGAATGTACTGTATACTTTTTCCCTGGATTATGAATCTGCACACTACTTGTGATGAGGATGTGTGCTTCCTGCAACCTGTTTTCAGCTGTGCACCCTTGTCTATAGGGAGAGTAATGGCGGCTTTAGCTGATACAGCTTCTCAGGACATTACACTTAAAGGACCAGTCAACACAGTAGATTTGCATAAACAACACATGCAAGATAACAAGACAATGCAACAGCACTTAGTCTGAACTTCAAATGAGTAGTAGATTTTTTTTCTGACAATTTTAAAAGTTATGTCTATTTCCACTCCCCCTGTACCATGTGACAGCCATCAGCCAATCACAAATGCATACACGTACCATGTGACAGCCATCAGCCATTCACAAATGCATACACACTTATTCTTGCACATGCTCAGTAGGAGCTGGTGACTCAAAACGTTTAAATATAAAAAGACTGTGCACATTTAGTTAATGGAAGTAAATTGGAAAGTTGTTTAAAATGGCATGCTCTATCTGAATCATGTGAATTTCATTTTGATTGAGTGTTCCTTTAAAGCTCACAAAAATACAGTAGGTTTACAACAGGCTAAAGCACAAAACTTCATAGTTGCATACATCATTTAAAAAGCTGCTGGAAAAAATGTTTTGTTATCAATTTGTCTCCATACACGGTATAGGGGCTGTCACTGTACCATTTCTGTATTTAAAAAATCTTTTGATAACTGGGTTATTGTGAGGTTTTCCGTGGCATCACTAGGGGGGCCAGGGGAGGCACTAACCCTCCCAGCATAATGGCTTCCCCCATGTGCCCCCCCATTCAGGGGCATAGGTTGGCCTAGGCAAACAAGGCACTTGCCTAGGGCAGCAGATTGGGAGGGGGCAACACTTTTTTGTCGGCTTTATTTGTAAGAAGCTTACATTTATCTTAGAAGTATTATACAGGTATATAATGGGAGAGTTTGCCCAAAGAGCTTACATTTTAGAGAGGTACAATAAGAGACTGCCCATGGAGCTTATGGTTTAGAGGTAGCTCTGAACCTTTCTTTTATTCTGCTAACTATTGCCTTTAGTTCTGTTGGCTTTCAGCACTTAGTGCTCGATTCATCATACACTGGCAGAAAGGGCCTACATATTCGCCCAGTCCGCCCGGCTTATCCTCTTTTCCATTGCTTGTGTGCAACCCTGCCCCCTGCCCACGTTCAGCCAATCATTTTTACACTATTGGAGGCTTCCACTCTGCTTCTTTGATACATACATACTAATTGAGAACGGAAGTGAGGTGACAACCAAGTTACCATCTCCCAGAGACACCTAACAGACAAGGAGGCGGCTTTGGGAAACCTACTTTTTCCTTTCATTGACAGGGCATTACCCTTGCCTCATAGGATTGAGGTGGGGTTTGGTAATTACAACATTTTACCATTTTCTATTTCATGCATGTTATTGATATATGGCTAAAAATATTTGATATCGTCCTAACCTCTCAAGTTTATTACACACACGTGGGTTAATGAGTGCATGGAACAAACATTTCCATGGACTTGTAACCTTAGCACATCTATAACTTCTTAATATCCACAACACTCCATTGCACTGATTTCTACTGCATTGCTATACATATTTTTCTACTTAACCCATATACTGTACAATATTACCTTTCCAGCCTTTGTGAAGTATGTATATAGTATGGTATTCGCACAACCTCCAAATCCCCTAATGTCCTATTTCACAGAACATATTGTGAATGTTAAGCGACATATACCTGTATAAGGCACAGTAACAAAAAATATCAGATGTGTTTAGCTTCTCTGGTTAATAATTTTTACCATGTAATTGAAATACCAGGCCGTGTGCTATTTTTAGTACATGATAACGTTTCCTGCATTATCGATTGTGTTCCACTTGTAGTCTAGCCCATAGTATGCAATGTGTGTATTTCTGTTAGTTGTTAGTGCCTGTGTATATTTATTTGTTTTCCTTGACTGTACTGTGTGCATTTCTACATACATTGTATTTCTATTCTCCATGTATGTACAAGCTGGATTTGTCTTTGTGTAATCCTGCTAGCTTTGCTGCTAGTGGTTTTGCAGTGAATGTGTGATTGTGTACCTGTGGGAAATGCGTTTGTGTGTATTCTTTTTGTTCTATATATATTATATATTCAGTATTTATATATATATATATATATATTTATATATATATATATATATATATATATATATATACTGTATGTGTGTGTATTTTGAGTCTGTGTTTATTTCTAGGTACATTATTTATGTGTTCTTTTGTCTATTTGCTGCCTATGTCCTTGTGTGTGTCAATGTTTTTGCATTTCATACTTTGTCTTCCACTTCAGATAAAACTTCAAAGGAATTCCTTCCTCTTGCAAACAGCATTTTAATACTCCCTCCTCTGTCTGCTAAACACTGTGCCAGCAAACCCTTTTCAGTTAACCCCTGACAAGTGATGTCTGACTGTATTTAAAAGTCAAAGAGCTGCAAAAATTGTATTTTAACTGTAGTTCGCAACTGTGGCATCCTATCGTTGGCTTGTCCATTTGGTTAGTGAGAACAATACTCCATATCCATATATATAACAAACCAATTGTAGTGTGTATATATGATATTTAAATACACCAATGAGTGTAGATATAGTAAAGGATTTCCCTTTTTTTTTAGTACAAAAAGGGAATTATTCCTATTTCCCCCTTTAAATTTTATTCTTAGTCCTTTATTGACAAACAAAAAATATAAAAAAAGAAGATAGGACGGCCGATGCAATTAAAAAAAAAAATGTATTGTATCCATTAAAATCTCCACCAAAGTGTAACAATATAGCCAGACAAACTAGGTCTTACGCTTTTCGGAGTGAGCCTTAACCATAGACCTTACTTCCCCTGTGATCATACCTGTTATTTAAAAGACATATTGCAATTTGATTGGTGCATTCATGGTCTGACTAGTTGTTAACTGTTTCAGTACCTAAACCATCAGATGATATTAAATTCATAGGTGATGATGCAAAGGCTATCACTTAAATTTATACATTAGTTTTTCCTCATATTTATACATTCATTTAACAATTAAATTCATTGGTAGTGATGCAAGGGCTAGCACTCAAATTTATACATTTATTTTTCCTCATATTTATACCTTTATCTAACTGTTTAGGGACTGTATAAAATTGTATAAAATGTATAATTTTTTTATGAACACCAAACTCCTCTCATATACACAAACATATATACATCCATTGTAACTCAAAAGACATATATCCCTTTTGCCAAATTATATTGATGCTTCACTGTAAATACAGTATAATTTATGTCATTTGTTCACTCATATTTTAATCCTATTTTAACATAATGATTAATGAATCTTTTTGAATCTTTTGTATGTGTATATTTACTCATTTATTCATTTGTTCTTTATTATTATTTGACAGTTTGATAGTTTAGCGCTCATAAATATAGTAAAGCAATAGACCATGCTCCCATGTATCATCCCCAAGTATATACATTGTAGGGTTAACCCTGTAATGCATATAAAACACAAACCTGAATTTAATTTACAACCCTGATATATATATATACACACAGTTATTTTATCTAAGAAGTAAAATATAAAAATGTAATTGTAAATAACTACTGAATTATTCCCAATAGTTCATAATATCCAAGTCAGAGTTGTAACTATGAATGGGCGAATGTTTCGCAACATTCAAAAATTGAAACGTATTTTAACTCATTTGTTCGTTCAAATCGAATTTCAAATGTTTACATAACATTTTAACATTCGATTTTCGAATGTTCGGTTTAAAATTTTACAATTACATTAGAAAATATTTGTTTAGAAAAATTTGAATTTATATATTTGTAATAGTATTTCTAATGCTTTATTTAAATGTAATATTTGAATTATGCAATATTCGATCGAAATAGAAACATTCAAATTGATATATTTGTATCTATTATGTATCAATTTACTAGATTCCCTCAGTGATGTGCGGTGACTTCAGAGGCTGGTGAGGCAGTGGCTAGGAATCGGATACGCCTTCATTGTTTAGATATCCTTTGTTGAAGAAATAGCAATGCACATGGGTGAGCCAATCGCATGAGGTATCTATATGCAGCCACCAATCAGTAGCTACTGAGCATATTTAGATATGATTTTCAACAAAGGATATTTGATTTTCTTCATTCTTTTGATATCCTTTGTTGAAAATCATATCTAAATATGCTCAGTAGCTACTGAGCATATTTAGATATGATTTTCAACAAAGGATATCAAAAGAATGAAGAAAATCAGAAATTAGATGTAAATTGGAAAGTTGCTTAAAATTACATTCTCTATTTAAATCATGAAAGTTTTTTAAGGACTTGACTGTCCCTTTAACTACCAACTTAACTGGAGTGATGCTGCCTGCAACGCAATAAAAATAACTGCCAAAAAACTTCTTAAAGAAATATCATGCTGCTTAAAAATGTTCTATCGTTCAGAGCAATAAAAATAACTGCCAAAAAACTTATTAAACTTTAAGAAGTTTTTTGGCAGTTATTTTTATTGCTCTGAACAATAGAACTTTTTTAAGAAGCATGATATTTCTTTAAGTACTCAACAAGTTAATATCTCTAATTAAAATGCAAAGTTAGCTTCTCAGATGATATGCACCTTTTATTGAAAAGAGCAACAGTAAACTCCAAATTTCTCCCTGATGAAGATAAGTTACACAATTACCGCTAACATTTTTCCAGAATATTATCTCACGCTTTCAAAAACAATGCTTTCTTTCTAAATCTGATTTTGCATATGAAAAAGAGCCACATTTTATTGATGCTTTTGACAGACTGTATTCTTTTCTTGCTAGAATACTGCTTTTAAATATAACACAGCTTAATTTTTTATCATAAAAAGTGCAGGAAATCTAATTTCTGAGGGGGGGTTATGTGTAGCCTGGTGGGTAGAATAATCAGTTGAGATTTTAACATGAAGAATGTGACTGCATATACAGTTTGCAATAAAACAAGAGACTAAAATTAGTCAGGAAAAGCAGATATGCCAAAATAAGTCTTTTTAATTTTTTTTTTTTATTTTAATTTGAAGTAATGTTGTTAAACACCAACAAAGGGTATTATTGTCTATAACCTATTTCTATCTTTATATTTTTACCCCTCTCTTTGTTCTAAGAATTTTTTTGGCAGTTATTGTTATTGCTCTGAACGATAGAACATTTTTTAAAGCAGCAGCATGATATTTCTTTAAGCAATAAAAATAAATGCCCAAAAAATTCTTAAGAAATATCATGCTGCTGCCTTAAAAATGTTCTATCGTTCAGAGCATTAAAAATAACTGCAAAAAAACTTCTTAAAGTTTAAGAAGTTATTTGGCAGTTATTTTTATTGCTGTCTGAACGATAGAACATTTTTAAGCAGCATGATATTTTTTTAAGGTTTTTTTAAATTTGGCAGTTATTTTTATTGCGACTCCAGCTCCAGTAACACTACGGTTAGGTAGGGTAGTTAAGGGCAGGCATTAAATTATCTGTCTGTACTAGAAAATAATTAGACATCACAAGCTATTATTTTATAAGGATATTTTTACTTCTCCCTTACTCTCTAGAGTCTAAGCTGCTAGAGAGTAAGGGAACAGTAAAAATATCCTTATAAAATAATTCACATGAACTACCCACAGGTCCCACAATCAGATGCCGCCTGCCAGTAGTCACTCTGAACTTGACGACCGGACCGGAGGGCCAAGGGGGAAGCAGGTGGAGTCTAACTCAGTGCACTGCTCAGTGCTGTAAAGCAATCATAGCTGCTGCGTGCAGTCATGAATGTGCTGGTCAGCCTGCAACGGCATTGATGATTGTCAAGCCGCTTCACTAGCCCTTAGCCCACTGCCCAGTGCCCACCACACCCACAGTCTTACTCACTCAATATACGGTGCGGCGCGCGCCTCTCTCTTCTTCTCCACTGTCTCTGACTCTCTTCCCGGCCGCCCGACGTCCAGACCACGATGACGTCGTCACGTCACTGACACTCACAACAACTTCAAGCGCTGATTGGCTGGCGGCACTTGGCTGTGCTCCCGAGGCGTTTAGACAGCAGACTCTAGGGAGTGATATGGGCCCTGCACTAAGAGACTTAACCACTGGGTGGCAGTCTCTGCGGGTCCCATAAAAAAGAAATCCTCAGACATCCATATTGCGCAACGGGAGGGCAGCTGAACACCTCACAGCCTACCCTTCCTTGCGCAATATGGATGAGTATACTATTGACTTGGGTAATAAAAAAAAGAAGAATACTTGGTGGTTGCGGGCAATGCGGGGGGTGGGGGGTAGGGTATATAAAAAAAATAAAAAAAATAAAAACATTTTTTAAAAAAATTATATATTTTTTTTATTACAAATTATAACCAAAAAAGGTGTAATTAAACACATAGGACAGGTGAGGCGCTGCCTCACCTGCCTCCTATGACTGCACGTCACTGGATTCCCTACCATATGAACTAGTGAATGTCTGAATAGTATTTGTTAAATAGAATGTTAAATTTGAAATTTCGAATGTGGACATTCGATCTAATTATAAACATTTGAATTTGAAAGTGACATTCAAAAACTGTAAATAGTATTCGATTATAGAATTTTTAAGAATATTCGTTCGTATCAACATTCGGATTTGTAATTCGAATTTCGGTAATAACATTCGTTCTAACATTCAAATTCGGAAATTTACACATTCGCCCATCCCTAGTTGTAACCCTGAGGAATCTGGATTTTCATTTGATGTATCCAGTAGACTTCTTGTCTGCTTAGAGTGCGAAACTTATCTCCTCCTCTAGGGGAATTCACAATTTGTTCAATAGCTGACCAAGAAAATGAGTCCACATTCTGATTATATACATAAATAAAGTGCTTAGATAATGCTGAGCAGGCATTGTTATTGGTTATATAGGACAAATGTTCTTGAATCCAAGTCCTGATGTCCCCTGTGGTCATCCCTATGTACTGTCCTTTACATAGAGTACACTCAATTAGATAGATTACAAATTTTGATGTACATTTAATGCAGCCTAGTATCAAAACATTCTCCTGTACTGTGTGAAACAAAACTGATTAGTTACCTTAATATAATCACAGGCTTTACACCTGTTACTCCCACATCTATAAGTTCCTCTGAACCTCAACGATGAGCTACCTGAAGAAGGGGTTTTCAACATACTGGAGGATAATAAATTCTGAAGGCTTACATTCTTTGAATACACAAATCTACAGCTTTTTCCAATCTTATCTTTCAGAGTTTCATCTCTGTAAAGAATAGGGAGATATTTCCTTATTATCCCACAGATGTCGTTATATTGATTGTAATATTGTGTAATGAACAGGGGATGATTTTCTCATTTGGTGTTTTTTCTTCAGCATTGAATCTCTCTCCATCTTATTTACTTCTGAATACGCTTAATCAATCAATCTTTTGTGGTACCCTCTCTCAACCAGTGTAGTTCTTAGATTTTCAGTTTCTGTATTGCAAGTTTCCTTATCTGAACAGTTGTGCTTGACTCTCATAAATTGCCCCTTAGCTATGCCCCAAAATACATGCTTAGGGTGGCTGCTAGTGGCATGCAGTATAGTATTGCCCGAAATAGGTTTTCTAAACAGGCATGTATCAATTTTTTGTTCTATGTTATTACTTTTTAGGGTGATAGCCAAGAAATTAATATAATCTCTATTCCATTCTGATGTAAATGTAATCCCATATTCATTGTTATTAAGATATTGCACAACATGATCTGCTTCTTCCTCTCCTGAATCCTAGATAATAATAAGGTCATCATTGAACCTTGTATACATGTGTATGCAGCTCAAATAGGGGTTACTATCTCCACAAAAAACAGCACACTCCCACCAACCTAAGAACAGGTTGGCGTATGAGGGCCAAAATGAGCCCCCATGGCTGTGCCCTGTTTCTGGAGATAGTTAACCTCATCAAACCTAAAATAATTATGTTCTAGCAAGAATTGTGTAATTTCTAACATATATTTTATAATTTCCTTGTTGAAGGAGGAACAAGTTTCTAGAAAAAAAATCTAATGGCCCTTAATCCCATACGGTGTGGTATTGTGGAATACGGAGACACTACATCCACTGTCAACCAACTGTAATGAGGAATCTATACATAATTTTTATAATGTTAATAATGTGGTCTTTACCATGGGTTGTAATATTTTATCAAGCCATTCAGAGACTAGTATCAATAAAATACATTATTGAATATATGTTAAAGTGAATGTCAAGTTTGATGAATCGGTGCCCTGTTTTTAAAAACCCTATTAAAAACAGGGGCACTTTCATTCATCAAACTTTACATTTCACTTGTTTTGTTAAAATACTTACCTTTTACCACTTTTTCAAAACAAATGCTAGAGGCCAATATAACGGTTATACCAAAGACAGGCAAAGATCCCACACGTACAGAAAGCTATCGTCCAATATCCCTCTTGAACGTTGACTTGAAACTATATTCTAAGATCCTGGCAAATAGGCTTAAAAACTACTTACCCCATTTGGTTAATGAGGACCAAGTGGGCTTCATTCCAAATCGGGAAGCCAAAGACAACACAACTAGACTCCTTCAAATTATTCACTATACTACATCTCAGAAATTGCCACTCACCCTATTGTCAACAGATGCTGAGAAAGCCTTTGATAGGGTGAGCTGGAATTTTTTATGGCTAACACTCCTCAAATATTTATCGATAAGATCAGGGCAATATATGCTTTCCTAAACGCTAAAGTGATAGTCAATAATACATTTTCCCATCCCTTTACAATCACTAACGGAACATGCCAGGGATGCCCTTTATCACCTTTACTGTTCCCTTTGTCAGTAGAGGTACTAGCCGCAAAGGTTAGAGCAAATCAGGAGACTATTGGTATACAGATGGGACCTTACACTATCAAATGTCTTTTGTTTGCAGATGATATTCTTTTTACCATTAGTGACCCCAGAACCTCAATGCCAGCATTAATTAAAATACTAGACGAATACAAACTACACTCCAATTTCTACATTAACATGGAGAAGTCAATGATTATGACATCCCAGATAACCCCAGTAGAGGGTCAATTTATTAGTGAACGGACACCCTTTACCTGTGTATCTCGCTTTACATATCTAGGCATTATAATTCAATCCACTATACCAGAAATAGTTCAAACTAATTTCCAAAAACTAAAATAACAGATTGATATAGAGCTCAATACATGGCATAGATCTGGACATCTTTCATGGCTGGGACGGGTCAATGCAATCAAGATGACCATCCTTCCCAGGATTTTATACCTCATGCAAACACTGACTCTCTTCCCTTCCAGTTCATACATATCTAATCTACAAAAAAATATAAACAAGTTTATATGGTCCTTCTCAAAACCTAGAATCCCGGGGCATACACTTTATCTACCCAAAGAGTTGGGGGGACTTGGGTACCAAATATTTTGAATTATTATACTGCAATACATCTCTCCCGTATAGTGTCATGAAATCATATACATAGACCTAAAGTTTGGGTTGAAATTGATAATTGCATTCTTGCTCATGTCACAACGAGTGATGTGTGCTGGATACCTAACAGATATCGCCCTTGTACTGTATCCTCTAACCCACTAATTGAAGAGACTTTAAGAATTTGGGATAAATTAGTAGCCAAGAACACTAACATCTCAACACAATACTCCCCACTCCTACCGATCCTAAATAGGGGTATATTCCTGGGATTACATTTTAATATATCGGATGACACACAAAATAGAGTAACTAGAGCTCCGATCTGTTCCTTAATGAGAGACGGTCGACTCAAACCAATGTTGGAAATAAGGGATGAAATTGGAGCTCCTTTAAATTCATGGTTCTCATATTTCCAGATCAGACACTTTATTTCAAACCATCCTCACAAACAAGACCTCCAGAGGGCTTGTACCCCCTTTGAGAAAATGTTCCTGCTCCCTGACGCCCCAAAACACTTAGTATCACTAACATATAAGATATTAATAGAGTCCGATTCACAGAAACCATCATCCTTTCGATTTCTTTGGGAAAGAGAGCTAAACACACAGATTAGTGACCAATCCTGGAAAGCATGTTTTAAGCTGATTAAAAAGTCATCTATAACTACCGGTATAGTTGAGACTAACAATAAACTTCTGACCAGGTGGTATTTAACTCCAGTAAGACTGCATAGAATCTATCCAACAGCAACTCCAATGTGCTGGAGGAGATGCGGGAATCAAGGCACACTGTCTCATATCTGGTGGGACTGTCCTATCATCCGACCCTTCTGGGCACAAGTTGAAAACTACATTACACTAAAACTTAATCAAACAATAGCTCTTGACGCACAGACAATCCTACTTCACAAACTCCCGCAATTACATTGCCAGTACAAAAACAGATTGCTCCAATTAATGATAAATACAGCCAAGAGACTTATACCACGCATGTGGAAGAAACTTCAAAGTCCTTCTATGCAACAATGGATGGATGAGATTAAACAGGTTATGAGTTTAGAAGAAATGTACTATAGTTTCAATAACAAGTCAGAGGATTTTACTAATATGCTTTTTTTGTGGAATCAAAACACGAATTTACCCTATTAACCTGAGTTGTTTGAAAAACCACTAAGCTCTTGATGTGATGAGGTGCATGTCCCCCCCATATATGTGTCTTATCCTAGTTTAATGCTTCCCATCTTCTCATCCCCCTCCTTACCCCTCCTCCCACTCCCTGTTGCTATAACCCAGAAAAAGACGTTTACTATGAACCAGTAATTATTGTTATAGAGATGTACAAATTAAACTAATAATGATGTTATTGTAATGATTTGTTCTGAAGAATTCTGTATAATGCTGGATATGATGTTTCAAATGTTTGAAAACGCATAATTGGAATTTATTTGATTTAATAAAAATATTTAAAACAAAAAAATACTTACCTTTTAATCTTGAAAGCCGCTCCAGCGCTTCCCCCGCCCGTCGCAAGCCTCTTCATATGTCAAAAATGACGAATATGGCTTCCTCCAATCACGGCATTGTCTAAAGCAATGATTCCCATGGGGGGGAAGCCGTGATTGGAGGATGCCGTATTCGTCATTGCTGAAGTATGAAGTGACGAGTGGCAGGAGGGTGAATCGCTGGAGCGGCTTTTAAGATTAAAAGGTAAGTATTTTAACAAAACAAGTGAAATGTAAGGTTTTATGAATAATAGTGCCCCTGTTTTTAATAGGATTTTAAAAACCGGGCACTGATTCATCAAACTTGACATTCACTTTAATAAAGTATTAGTTGGTGTACTGAATAAAGTATAAAATGACTTGTAATTTAAGACATCCTAAAGGAAAGAGGAATTTGCAATAACAGAAACATATATTGTTCAGTGCTACAGAATTTTGCAGCGCTATACAAATACATGATAACAATAATTGTTGTCTGAAACAACTAGACATATGCCCATAGTCAGGAATTATGGGTGACCCTTGCAGTCAGAATTTAATTCTATTTATATGGTATCACTTAGAAGCACAGTAACTTACCACCAATAAAAAAACAAGCAAAACAGTTACAAGTCACCAAGAACAGACTTTTTTTTTAAACATTAAGGGTCAGATTGCAAGTGGAGCGCTATTTAACGCTCCCACTGAAGCATTAACTGCTCTAGAAGTAAGCTTTTTTGCTTGCGTCGGGTTGCACTAATAGTATGAGTTGAAAGCAAACTGTTTTTGCTTGTGTGCTACCCTGACGTGTGTAAAAAGCCGAACTTAGAATACTGTGCGCGCAATAACATATTCCCCCATAGAAGTCAAAGGAGCAAAAAAAGTGGAAAAAATCCCCCCACTCACACAGAAACACAACCTCATAGTTTCAATTACAATAACCTGACATGAAAATACATACAATTATATATAGGTATATCTATTTTGAAATACTTAGAATATACTCTGCTAGGTGCCAAACATTGAATGTGAAATATTTGCAGTAAATACATAGTTAAAGCCTTTATTAAATATGAATATTGTATAAATATATGATTTTTCATGCTTTCATCTTCTTAACTGCAAAGGGCTCCAATGCACTTATATATATACTAGGTGATAAGCCTTCCTGAGGGCAGTCTATTTAAAAAAAACTACAAACCCCAAAGCTAAAATTACACAAAATAAAAAATGTAAAATTACAGAAAAAAATAAACAAAAGTATCCAAAATAAAAAATGTAAACATAAACTAATACCCCTATAAAAATCCCCACAAAAATAAAAACACCCCCTAATCTAATACTAAACTACCAATAGCCCTTAAAAGGGCTTTTGTAGGGCATTGCCCTAAGATAAACAGGTCTTTTACCTAAAAAAAATATCAATTACCCTCTAACAGTAAACCCCCCCCCATCCACCAAACCCAGGAAATAAAAAACCTAACACTAAGAAAAACCTAAACTACCCATTGCCCCTAAAGGGGCATTCAGCTATTTTATTGCCCTTAAAAGGGCAATCAGCTCCTTCCCTACCCAAAAAAACCCTAATCTAAAAAAAAAGCCACCCCAAAAAATAAAAAAGATGATGGAGCTGCCTGGAAGAAGACCTTCTCCGCCGGACTTCAGGTGAGTACCTATTAAAGGGCTTAGTTTTAGGATTTTTTTTATTTTTTTTTATTTTTAAGATTATGGATTCAACGGGCTGGAAAAGAGCTGATTGCCCTTTTAAGGGCAATGCCCATACAAATGCCCATTTAGGGGCAATGGGTAGTTTAAGTTTTTTTTAGTGGTAGGTTTTTTTATTTTGGAGGGTTTGGTGGGTGGTTTTTTTTTTATCTTTGGTAGATTCTTTCACCACCCTGCACCTGGATGCATCTTACGCTACATCCCGGTGGATTTCACCACCCTGTCATTTTTGGAATCCACCTGGTGGATTATTTTGGCTGCGTGCGCAGCCAACATTCTTTTGGCTGCCTCGCGCAGCCAACATTCCTTTTAAGATGCGTGCGCAACTGGTGACGGATGATTACAAATGCGATTATAGTGTATATATATATATATATATATATATATGTATACATATGTATTTATGTGTTTATATGTGCATATATGTCTGTACACAAATACAGTGAATACATGACTACTTTACTTGGGTACACACATATAAACATTAACTGCACCCACACTAATTATATATATTGTTTTTTAGAGGACAGATAGGGCTTTCTTTAAGCATCAAATATTTATTTCTAAACTATAATTTTATATGAAAAAATTCTAAGTGTGAGAAATTAAGAAATGTTATGTTTGCCAAATGATTTTTTGTAAATATCATCATCCTGATATATATTACATTGCTGAACACCCATATTTGTGTTCAGCGATATCCCACAAGTATAACGATACCCCCATGTACAGGTTTTCTGAGATTTCTGGAATTTACAGGGCCCAACATAGGGTCTACTCATTTACATAGATATTTGGCACATTCATTTTCTGGGCTTAAAGGGACATGAAACCCAAAATGTTTCTTTCATAATTCAGATAGAGAATACGATTTTAAACAACTTTCAAATTTACTTCTATTATTTCATTTGCTTCCTTCTCTTGTTATCCTTTGCTGCAAGGTTTATCTCGGTAAGTTTGGGAGCAGCAAAGAATATAGGTTCTAGCTGCTGATTGGTGCCTGCAGATATATAACAATTGTCATTGGCTCACCCATGTGTTCAGTTAGAAACCAGTAGTGCATTGCTGCTGCTTCAACAAATGATAACAAGAGAATGAAACACATTAGATAATAGAAGTAAATTAGAAAATTGTTTGAAATTGTATTCTCTAACTGAATCATGAAAGAACATTTTTTGGTTTCATGTCCCTTTAAGTCGCCTTTCATATATTATAGCAGCCCAGGAATGAAAATTACCCCATCATGGCATACCATTTACAAAAGTAGACACCCCAGGGTATTCCAAAAGGGCCATGTCACGTCTTTTTGTGAAGCCCCTTAGTCACAACACCAGGCCAAATGTAGTGGTAATTTTTTTTGTCTGCGATTTTTACACAAACACTGGACTTTGGCTGCTTCTTTCATCATCCTTATATGTTTTGCTTCTATAAAACACACATATTTGTGTTTGGCAATGTCCTATGAGTACAACAGTACCCCCATGTACAGGGTTTATGGGGTTTACAGAAGTTACAGGGCCAAATATTGGGTCTGCCCATTTACATTGAAATTTGGCACATTCATTTTCTGGGCCTATGTCCTCTTTGAGACATAATAGCAGGCCGGAAATGAAAATTACCCCATCATGGCATAATATTTACAAAAGTAGACACCCCAGGATATTCCAAAAGGGCCATGTCATGTCTTTTTGTGAAGCCCCTTAGTCACAACACCTGGCCAAATGTAGTGGTCATTTTTTGTATGCATTTTTTACACAAAAACTTTGGCTGTTTCTGTCATCATCCTTATATGTTTTGTTGCAATAAAACACACATATTTTTGCTTGGCAATGTCCTACAAGTACAACAGTACTCCCCGTGTACAGGTTTTATGGGATTTATAGAAGTTACAGGGTCAAATATGGGGTCTGCCCATTTCAGTCTTCATGCGTGGAAATTTGGCACCTTGATTTTCTGGTCCTATGTCCTCTTTGAGAAATTATAGCAGCCCTGGAATAAAAATGACCCCATCATGGCATACCATTTGCAAAAGAAGATACCCCAGGGTATTCCAAAAAGGCCATGTCTCATCTTTTTGTGAAGCCCCTTAGTCACAACACCTGGCCAAATGTAGTGATCATATTTTTTGTATGCGTTTTTTACACAAACAGTTCACTTTGGCTGTTTCTGTCTTCAACCTTTTATGTTTTGCTGCTATAAAACACACATATTTGTGTTTGGCAATGTTCTAGGAGTACAAAAGTACCCCCCATCTACAGGTTTTATGGGGTTTACAGAAGTTAAAGGGCCAAATATGGGGTCTGCCCATTTCAGCCTTTATGCGTGGAAACTTGGCTCCTTGATTTTCTGGGCCTATGTCCACTTTGAGACATTATAGTAGCCCAGGAATGCAAATTACCCCATCATGGAATACCATTTGCAAAAGTAGACACCCCAGGATATTCCAAAAAGGCCATGTCTCATCTTTTTGTGAAACCCCTTAGTCACAACACCTGGCCAATGTAGTGGTCATATTTTTTGTATGCGTTTTTTACGCAAACACTGCACTTTGGCTGTTTCTGTCATGAATCTTTTATGTTTTGCTGCTATAAAACACACTTATTTGTATTTAGCAATGTACTACGAGTACAACAGTACCCCCTATGTACAGGTTTTTTGGGGTTTACAGAAGTTACAGGGACATATATTGGGTCTGCCCATTTACATGGAAATGTGGCACATTAATTTTCTGGGCCTATGTCCTCTTTGAGACATTATAGCAGTTCACAAGAACTGCTGGTGCAATGATAACTGCCGACAGCGTATGCTGTCGGCATTTATCGATGGGCAGTGATGGGCAGCGGACATGATACGCTACTTCGTATCATGTCCACTCGCACATTGTTAAATATGCCCCAGTATAGCAGCCCAGGAATGAAAATTACCCTTCTCATGACATACCATTTGCAAAAGTGGATAACTCAGGATATTCTAAAAGGATTATTTTAGTTGTTTTGTTTAACTTATCATGTCCTTAGAGTGGATGGGCTTAACATATAAAGGGGCAGGACAAGGTCAGGGGATTTATGAAGTTAAGAATACAGAATAATAAAATAAAATAAATTAGAAACACATACAGATTGCTTTCAAATTAAAAGTTTAACTCTGTGTGATATATTCGAAAGCATTTAACAAAAAAGTATAAGGTTTCCCTGTGCCTGTTTTTTTGTACAGCACATATGCATTATACACTGCAATCTGCATAATATAAAAACTACTTTTTTGTACCAAGTTCTTGTTTTTCTTTGAATTAGATATGGCTGCAGGCACCGGTCAGCTAACTCCCCCCCCCCCCCCAATGTTTTTGTTTTACTCCACAATGCACTTTGGCTTTAGGATCTGTGCAGATCTTCCCTTCACAGACACTGGCACTGTAGCTTCATCGTGCATTGTGGAGAGTATGTACACACATCTTTTTTATTAGTGTACCGAAGGGTCAGTAGCTCATTGTGGCGTAAAGCTGACATTGTGCCCCTACTTTTTTTTCCGTACGTCAGCTTCTGGGGGAAACCTTTGCGATTTTTTCGCGTTGTACCACAGGCCACGGTTTCAAAATAAAAAATGTAATAGCTCTGTACTGATGTAAAAATTATCGAGCCACAAATGGTACCCTTTGTTTAGCAGGGGTAGTAGGAGATCCCACACAATTTTCCCACTTCTGCCAACTGAATCTGGGCAGCCAGGTGGATCCAAGTGGCTATTTTTACCCTGGTAGATGCAAAATGCCCAAGTATACCCAGTACTGCATTCACAGAGTTTATAAAATTTTACCCCATAACGGTACCTCTTGGATGGTATATATTGCTTGAAAAGCAATCTCCCCTTAAATTTCATGAGGGACTCATCTTTGCAAATGTCCTGGCTAGGGATGTAAACTTCTTTAAATTTTTGGGACATGTGGTTTATCAGGGGCCTTATTTTCAATAACTTGTCATGCAGGGGGTCATTTCTGGGGAGGGCACTGGGCATTATCATTAAAATGAAGAAACCGCAGCAACTGTTTATATCTATCCCTCTTCATAAACCCTGGAAAAAGAGGGGTTGCCAGGATGGGGTTCTGGCTCCAGTATGAACATATGCTGGGTTCTTCACAATCCCCATTACTAATGTCAGTATAATGCTCGTGGGATACCCCTCTATCAGACCGAACTCGGCCAGTAGTCTTGTTATCCCGGCATTGAGCCGGAAAGATATGGAATATCCCCGAGCAGAGAAAGTTAGTAAGATGAGGAGAGTGGCACTCACCACAGGCAGGACAGTCCCTAGTGGCAACGGCAGAATAGGGCAAGTCAAATCACTGCAATGGTCAGACAGGCAGGATTCGGCAACAGTAAAGCAGTCCAAGGACAAACCACTAGAAGGGTCAGGCAGGCAGGGTTTGGCAACGGTAAAGCAGTCCAAGGTCACACCACTAGAACGGTCAGGCAGGCAGGGTTCAGCAACAAAGATCAGTCCAGCAATTCAGGGGTTAAACAGGTAGAGTAGTCAGACAGGTAGGTTCAGCAGCAATATATCAATCCAGCAATTCAGATGCTAAACAGGTAGACTAGTCAGACAGGCAGGTTCAGCAGCAATATATATCAGTCCAGCAATTCAGGGGTTCAGTTCAGCGCCGCATGCCTCAGGACCCAGCACAACCCCTGGCAATGAGCAGGGAAGGAGACGCCGTGCCCCTAGCAAAAGCTAGAGCGGCGCGGCGTGACAGTCAGGGCCCAAAACTTTTTAATCTCAGGTATGTCAGTGGGGTGCCAGGTATTTTTTCTGACATACTGAGATTATGGATTTTCTGAAAGATACTGGCTGGCATATTAATTTGTTTGAGCAACTATATGCTCAAACATGGTATCCATCAGAATCAGGGAGAGATAATTTATTGGCTCACATACTGGAACATCAGTTGTGATGCCAGGAGTCTGTAAATTCTGGCAGCTCTGGGGCAGTTAAATTTGGGGGTAGCCAATTTTGGTCATTTGTGCGACGCCTCATTGTAGGTGAAGGGCAGGTAGCAACAGCATTAGATGCATCAGTCAGGGGCTCTATATCTGATGCCGAGAGGGCATGTCAGACAGAGAGGGCGCTGTCAGACAGAGCAGAGAGGGTTTTACTCCATGAATCTTCAGCAAGAATGGCATAAGTCTCTTCTGCTGAATAATGTGCCATAAGGGATTTTTTTCCTACCAATTTCCACTTCACCACCACAAATTCCCACTTCACGTCCCCCAAAATCCCACTAAACCACCCCAATTATCACCTCCCAAGTACCACCCACCTATTCCCACCCACCCTATTCCCTGAGATTTTTGTTGTTGTTTTTTTTATTTATTTTTTTAAATAAACTAAAAAAAAAATAGAAAAACACTGGGAAGGGCGGTGAATGGAAACAGCAGGAAAGGGGTTAACAGTAACTAAAGATCCTCACAAATAAACTTTTGGGCACTGATCAAAGCCCTAATAGGCTGGGCACAGTGGTATTAGGCTGATCACAGTAGCAGCTCTGTGATCAGCAGCAAAAAAATAAATATTTTTTAAATATATATATTTTTTTCTTTTCTCTTTTTTCACAAGCACACAGACAAGCTAATCTGCCTTCCTCTCTCCCACAGATCGCAGTGAGGGAAGAGAGGAAGCGGAAACACTTGTAACAGTCAATGATCCCACTCATTGGCTGTTACAGTGTTGCAGGGGACGATCATTACAACCCCTGCGTGCTGATTGGATCCTGAGGGAGTGCCTGAGGTGCTAGGCACGTCCCCCAACCAGATCCAACACGGAGGAGGCAACGGAGGGGGCCACAAGAGTTAGAAACCGTTAGGACATTCTATTTTGTCCTAACGGCAATAAAGCCCAGTGCTATTAGGATGGAATAGAACGCTGTAACGGCATTAAAAGGTTAAACCCTGTGCCTACCTATTTTTTTTCCTAAAACCTGAGACCTCATATCTCTGAGCCCTTAGAACTTTTTTTGTGCAATATTTATTATTATTAATTTTTATTAGATGGTGGTTTAATGAGTGTAAGTGCACTTTGTATAATATATTTGTTATCACCTAGATTACGAGTTTTGCGTTAACAGGGGTGCGGTGCTAACAAGCAGTTTTCCCTCACCGCTCACTTGCAGACAGCGCTGGTATTACGGGTTTTTACAAACTCAGCGTTAACCGCAAAAAAGTGAGCGAAGAGGAAAATTTAGCTCCACATCTCACCTCAATACCACCGCTATTATAATAAAGTTATTAACCCCTAATCCGCCTCACTCCCGCCTCAATAACCCTATAACAAATAGTATTAACCCCTAATCTGCCCTCCCTAACATCGCCGACACCTAACTTCAAACATTAACCCCTAATCTGCCGACTGGAGCTCACCGCTATTCTAATAAATGTATTAACCCCTAAAGCTAAGTCTAACCCTAACACCCCCCTAAGTTAAATATAATTTAAATCTAACGAAATAAATTAACTCTTATTAAATAAATTATTCCTATTTAAAGCTAAATACTTACCTGTAAAATAAATCCTAATATAGCTACAATATAAATTATAATTATATTATAGCTATTTTAGGATTTATATTTATTTTACAGGTAACTTTGTATTTATTTTAACCAGGTACAATAGCTATTAAATAGTTAAGAACTATTTAATAGCTAAAATAGTTAAAATAATTACAAAATTACCTGTAAAATAAATCCTAACCTAAGTTACAATTAAACCTAACACTACACTAGCAATAAATTAATTAAATAAAATGCCTACAATTATCTACAATTAAACCTAACACTACACTATCAATAAATAAATTAAATACAATTCCTACAAATAAATACAATTAAATAAACTAAACTAAAGTACAAAAAATAAAAAAATATTTACAAACATTAGAAATAAATTACAACAATTTTAAACTAATTACACCTACTCTAAGCCCCCTAATAAAATAACAAAGACCCCCAAAATAAAAAAATGCCCTACCCTATTCTAAATTACAAAAGTTCAAAGCTCTTTTACCTTACCAGCCCTTAAAAGGGCCCTTTGCGGGGCATGCCCCAAAGAATTCAGCTCTTTTGCCTGTAAAAAAAAAACATACAATACCCCCCCAACATTACAACCCACCACCCACATACCCCCTAATCTAACCCAAACCCCCCTTAAATTCTATCAGCCAATCGGAATTAAGGTAGGAAAATTCTGATTGGCTGATGGAATCAGCCAATCAGAATCAAGTTCAATCCGATTGGCTGATCTAATCAGCCAATCAGATTGAGCTCGCATTCTATTGGCTGTTCCGATCAGCCAATAGAATGCAAGCTCAATCTGATTGGCTGATTGGCTCAGCCAATCAGATTGAATTTGATTCTGATTGGCTGATTCCATCAGCCAATCAGAATTTTCCTACCTTAATTCCGATTGGCTGATAGAATCCTATCAGCCAATCGGAATTCGAGGGACGCCATCTTGGATGACGTCCCTTAAAGGAACCGTCATTCGGCTAGTAGGCGTCGATTGAAGAGGTTGGATCCGCGTCCGCTGGGAAGAAGATGGCTCCGCTCCGCTCCGGAAGAAAGAAGATTGAAGATGCGGCTTGATAGAAGACTTCATACAGATGATGGACTTCCGACTTCATCCCGATGATGGATTTCTTCAGCCACCGCTTGGATCCAGACTTCAGCCTGAGGATGGACGTCACTCTTCAGCCCCCCGCTTGGGTTTGGATCAAGACTTCGGACCCTCTTCTGGACCGATTGGTGAACCCGGCGAGGTGAACACAAGGTAGGAAGATCTTCAGGGGCTTAGTGTTAGGTTTATTTAAGGGGGGTTTGGGTTAGATTAGGGGTATGTGGGTGGTGGGTTGTAATGTTGGGGGGGGTATTGTATGTTTTTTTTTTACAGGCAAAAGAGCTGAATTCTTTGGGGCATGCCCCGCAAAGGGCCCTTTTAAGGGCTGGTAAGGTAAAAGAGCTTTGAACTTTTGTAATTTAGAATAGGGTAGGGCATTTTTTATTTTGGGGGTCTTTGTTATTTTATTAGGGGGCTTAGAGTAGGTGTAATTAGTTTAAAATTGTGGTAATTTATTTCTAATGTTTGTAAATATTTTTTTATTTTTTGTAACTTAGTTCTTTTTTATTTTTTGTACTTTAGTTAGTTTATTTAATTGTATTTATTTGTAGGAATTGTATTTAATTTATTTATTGATAGTGTAGTGTTAGGTTTAATTGTAGATAATTGTAGGTATTTTATTTAATTAATTTATTGATAGTGTAGTGTTAGGTTTAATTGTAACTTAGGTTAGGATTTATTTTACAGGTAATTTTGTAATTATTTTAACTAGGTAACTATTAAATAGTTATTAACTATTTAATAGCTATTGTACCTGGTTAAAATAATTACAAAGTTGCCTGTAAAATAAATATTAATCCTAAAATAGCTACAATATAATTATAATTTATATTGTAGCTATATTAGGGTTTATTTTACAGGTAAGTATTTAGCTTTAAATAGGAATAAGTTATTTAATAAGAGTTTATTTCGTTAGAATAAAATTATATTTAACTTAGGGGGGTGTTAGGGTTAGGGCTAGAATTAGCTTTAGGGGTTAAAACATGTATTAGAGTAGCGGCGAGCTCCGATCAGCAGATTAGGGGTTAATACTTGAAGTTAGGTGTCGGCGATGTTAGGGAGGGCAGATTAGGGGTTAATACTATTTATTATAGGGTTATTGAGGCGGGAGTGAGGCGTATTAGGGGTTAATAACTTTATTATAGTAGCAGCGCGGTCCGGTTGGCAGATTAGGGGTTAATAAGTGTAGGCAGGTGGAGGCGACGTTGTGGGGGGCAGATTAGGGGTTAATAAATATTATGTAGGTGTCGGCGGTGTTAGGGGCAGCAGATTAGGGGTACATAAGTATAATGTAGCTTGCGGCGGCGTGCGGACGGCAGATTAGGGGTTAATAAGTGTAGGTAGCTGGCGACGACGTTGTGGGGGGCAGATTAGAGGTTAATAAATGTAATATAGGGGTCGGCGGTGTTAGGGGCAGCAGATTAGGGGTACATAAGTATAACGTAGGTGGCGGTCGGCAGATTAGTGGTTAAAAAAATTTAATAGAGTGGCTGCGATGTGGGGGGACCTCGGCTTAGGGGTACATAGGTAGTTTATGGGTGTTAGTGTACTGTAGAGCACAGTAGTTAAGAGCTTTATAAACCGGCGTTAGCCCAGAAAGCTCTTAACTACTGACTTTTTTTCTGCGGCTGGAGTTTGGTCGTTAGATTTCTAACGCTCACTCCAGCCACGACTCTATATACCGGCGTTAGAAAGATCCCATTGAAAAGATAGGATACGCAATTGACGTAAGGGGATCTGCGGTATGGAAAAGTCGCGGCTGGAAAGTGAGCGTTAGACCCTTTAATGACTGACTCCAAATACCGGCGGTAGCCCAAAACCAGCATTAGGAGCCTCTAACGCTGGTTTTCACGGCTACCGCCCAACTCTAAATCTAGGCCTAAGATAGCTACAATATAACTAATAGTTACATTGTATCTATCTTAGGGTTTATTTTTATTTTACAGGCAACTTTGTATTTATTTTAACTAGGTAGAATAGTTATTAAATAGTTATTAACTATTTAATAACTACCTAGTTAAAATAAAGACAAATTTACCTGTAAAATAAAACCTAACCTATGTTACAATTACACCTAACACTACACTATAATGAAATTAATTACCTAAATTAAATACAATTAATTACAATTTAAATAAATTATCTAAAGTACGGAAAAAAAACACTAAATTACAGAAAATAATAAAATAATTACAAGAATTTTAAACTAATTACACCTACTCTAATCCCCCTAACAAAAAAAAAGCTCCCCAAAATAAAAAAGCCCTACCATACACTAAATTACAAATAGCCCTTAAAATGGCCTTTGACAGGGCATTACCCCAAAGTAATCAGCTCTTTTACCTGTAAAAAAAAAGTACAAATACCCCCCCAACATTAAAACCCACTTGTTCACAACTGTTAACACGCCACTCGTAATCTAGCCCTAAGATAATTATATTTGTGTAAACCCCAATTTAAATGAGTTTTTGACATTTAATCATTGATTTTATAACATACATTTTGGGGATTTACAACAAAAAGGAATCGGTTATTTAACCCCATTAAAAAAGCAGTTTAGCCGAGTTACTTTACCCTTCTTTATTTTGCACCCCTGCATGTGCTGATATAGTGATTTTTTTAACCCCTTTGATATTGGGATTTTCAGAGAAAAAAACAACATTTTAGCATTTTGCTATCACTTTGTTTAAACAGAAACAGAGCCTTTGTTTTTTTTTATTTACCTATGAAAACAATATATATATATATATATATATATATATATATATATATATATATATATATATATAAATATAAAATTGCAGCTGCGCACCACACTTCTGAAATTCCTGGCAGTGGAGCGGTTAGTCAGTTAGCTTGTAAGGTTAATATTTGCTGTAGTGTAGGGATTACCCTCCCACCTGCCACCTGCCACCCCCCTGATCCCTTCCTGATCCCAAACAGCTTCCCCTCCCTCACTCGTCACCACAATCTTAGGTACTGACAGGTTATGCAGTTTAGGGCTTTTATTTATTATTTTAAATATTTGTGTGATCCCTCTTGCCTTTCTCACCTCCCTGATCCCCCCAAACAGCTCTCCAATCCTCCCCCCTCCCACTGCTCCCTGACATGTTTATTACTGGCAGCCAGTCTGCCAGTAACAAATTATTATTATATATACACTGTATATATTCTATAGTGTAAAGACCCCCTCACCCTCCCCCTCCAAGGTTACTTTTTACTGTAGCGTAGGGTCCAACAGATATTTTCTTGTGGTGTAGGGACCCATTCATCCCCCTCCATTCCAAAGCATTTTCTGTAATGTAGGGAACCTCCCACTGGCCTCCCTTACACCGCTTCCACTCAACACCAACGGAAGATCGTTACAAAGAGTAACACAGACAGTGTCACTCATTGTAACAATTGGTGTTCTGGCTTTACATGGTAAGGGATGCCTTCTGCCCCCTGGTTGTGGTTCTGGCTGCCTAAGCTTATAGCGAGGACCGCCAACATGCATCACTGTGCTGGACATACACAGTACAATGGGCAAAGTTAAACATATAGGGGACTATCTATCAAGCTCCGTACGGAGCTTGAGGGCCGTGTTTTTGGCAAGCCTGCAACACCAGTTATGAAGCGGTTATGGACCGCTGCTCCATAACCCTGTCCGCCTGCTCTGATGAGGCAGACAGGAATCGCTGGAATTCAACCCGATCGAGTACGATCGGGTTGATTGACACCCCCCTGCTGGTGGCCAATTGAGCTGCTGGTGCAATGCTGAATACGGAGAGCGTATTGTTCTCCGCATTCAGCGATGTCTGTCGGACCTGATCAGGTCCGACCGACATTTCATAAATAGGCCTCATACTCTAGTCCAGTGATTTTCAATTCCAACTCTCTAGGCACGCCAGCAAGACATATTTTCATGATATCTGAACAACAGCACAGGTGGAATAATCAGCTGACGGGTGAGAGCACGTTAGTTACCATGCGGCTAGATTACGAGTTTTGCGTTATGAGTGAAAAAGCTTCATAACGCTGCTTTTTCACTACTGCTGCTATTACGAGTCTTGTAGGTATAGCTGTACCGCACACTTTTTTGGCCGTCACGCAACGTAACTACCGCACTTTTTAAAAAGTCCTTTTTCGGGGCGGAGCCAGCTACCGATCCGAGCAGACGCAGGTTCTAGGAGCTCCTGCTCTAAAAAACTTTTAAATAGCTATTAAATGGCCCTGAAATAATATTTTAACATAGGAGACATAAGACTTTTCTACGGACACTGCAGACCACATTCTAGACCCTGACCTGATCTCGTGTTGAGCTGGGAAGATGGATTTCATGATTGTGGAAGCCTTGGCTATGCTGAGCTCCCGCATGGATAAGCAGTTCAGCATGCTCTCACAGTGTATTGCTTTGAGGTCGGAGACAATCCCCGACATACATGAGGAAGACTCTAATACTTTTCCCCCTCAGGTCAGAGGTACGTACCAGCAGGACATGACAGCAGATACGATTGTACAAGACCTTACTGCACTCTCCTAGCAGCCTATGGGCACTTGTGACTCCCCTGTAGCTTATCCGGCTTCTGCTCTGGAGCGCCCGGCCGGGGCGGGAGCCGGAGTAGACGTAACTACATTTACCCTCACTCAGGAGGAGCTTACCGATCACTGGTACTCAACAGCTACTCGCTTATCTCCTTCTACAGAGGAGACCTATAACAAGGGGAGAGCCCGACACTCAGATCGAGGAGCTGAAACTCACTTCTGGCCTGGAAAACAACCTAGCGGCGCTTGCAACGGGTCCACATACTCACTATACTGCAAGCAGCCCAGACACAAGGACAAATCAGACCAGGACCTGCATGCTCTCATTGACTTCCACACTCAGGATGGAACTCTGCAGTTAAGGCACCCCTCGGTGACATCTATAAGCTCCAGGCTAGGATTTTTGCAGTGCATGGGAGCTGATGCGAAAGGGGATAGGCTAACTTCCCCCATTTTCACATAGAGGCGCCATTTTGCCTGACTCTGGACTTGCCCTCCGGCTCTGCATGTTAGACATTTAAATTGGCGATTTACTTCTATAGCTCTTTGGTTAAAAATGTTATATGATGTGTGATTTGTGGTTAATAGTTTATTTGTTGCCATTGTTTATGTTTCTTATACTATAGAAGTATCCTCTTTATAATTCACACAATCGTAGAAAGCTTTACCCTGTACTAGAGATGTTAATGTATTAGATCTCACTAATCAGCCTCAGTAATAACAGACTATATAAGTACTATAGTCTCCACCCATACTCACTCCTTAATATAGTTACCTACTAGTAGATTGTAATGTGGAGTTAAGATAACCACAACAGAAACAGATAAGTTCATGCAGAGGCTGCATAATGTAGTTCTATGAAACATGCCGGGTTACAAGCCATCCTATAATACATGCCTCTGTTTTTTGCTATAGCAGGGTACCCAAATTGTCCTTCTTATACGCCCAGTATAAAATTCCTAATAGGGTCATCTGGGAGTTGATGAGATACTCATTTGGGAGCTATAGCAGTCAGTTAAGCACTCCCTTCACAGTTAAATCTCCATAACATATTATTATAGATATATAGAGGTAGTATATATTCTAGCAGATGCTCATATCCTATATGTTAACCCTAAGTATTGGTTATACCCGTTACTGCATGCTGACTACTTATGTGGTTTATATATCTCTCTCTTCAAATAGCCTACCACTGCAACTGCACAATTTTGTATTTAGTCTTCATTACTACTTTTCATATAATTGTACATGGACTATACCCTATTGCTCAGCATATTCAAAATGATTCATATCTACGCTTCATTAATGGGATCCCTGACCCCTTAAGACTAGTTCAACGTTATTAAAATGGTACTTCTACATGGTAACTAGCTTGGGGGTGCATCTCCCAGCTTAGCTTAGGTGTTGATCATAACACTTTTGACATTCAACCTCAATCTTGGAGTCCATTACATTAGAAAGCTAAATAGCCTTATAGTCTGTACTTTCCTAGCATCCTAACTAGCTCCGCCCTCCCTTCTTCCCCTCCACTACGAGCGGCTCTTGCCCGCTGAATTTCCCCCCCTCCCCCATGTGCCCAGGCCTACGGGAGGCCTGACAAAAGCCAACTCCCTACCTCCCACTGTTTGCAGTTTATATAGTGCCTCTTTTTCTTGGGGCAGGGACCACTAGCTATGAGATTTAAAAAACAAGGCTTCATTTCTATATGTTCTAGTCACATTTGTTTGACCTATACTCTATTACATTTTATACTCCTGATTACAAGGTGGTAATATAACCTGTGTCATTGGTTACCCTTCTGTTATTGATCTAGCTACATTTCACGACACTGGCTCTTACTCCTAGATAAATACTGCACTATTGTGGATCAGATATTGCGATAACAAATATTACATTAGTGCACCAATGAAAAAAAAAAAAAAAAAGTCCTTTTTCAATGGGACTTCCATAGCGCTGGTATTACGAGTTTGCCTGTCCGGCCAAAAAGTGAGCGGTACAGCCCATAACTACAAGATCCGTACCGTAAACTGAAAGTCAGTAGTTATGGGTTTTACGTTACAAAGCTGTACCATAAAACTCATAACTAAAGTGTCACAAAGTACACTAAGACCCATAAACTACCTATTAACCCCTAAACCGAGGCCCTCCCGCATCGCAAACACTAAAATAAATTTATTAACCCCTAATCTGCTGCTCCGGACATCGCCACCACTATAATGAACATATTAAACCCTAAACCGCCGCACTCCCGCTTCGCAAACACTATTTAAATATTATTAACCCCTAATCTGCTGTCCCTAACATCGCCACAACCTACATTACTGTTATTAACCCTAATCTGCTGCCCCCAAATTCGCCGCCACCTAACTACACTTATTAACCCCTAATCTGCTGCCCCAATGTCGCCACCACTATACTAAAGTTATTAACCCCTAAACCTCTGGCCTCCCACATCACTAACACTAAATAAATATATTAACCCCTAAACCCAACCCTAAGTCTAACCCTAACCCTAACACCCCTAACTTTAATATAATTAAAATAAATCTAAATACAAATTACTATTATTACCTAAATAATACCTATTTAAGACTAAGGCCTCTATTTATCAAGCTGTCTACTTACCTGCATTCGACGGCCCCAATACGCTCACCTAAGATCGCCTAACATCGCTGCCATCGGACCTGAATACGTTCGCCAAATTTATCAAGAAAGCTGTCAAAAAGCTGTGCACCAAGTACGGTGCGATGAGCAGCGGACTGTTGTTAACTAACAGTCATCGATCTTGCTACTCTTCGGCTTATTCGCAGCTTTCTTGCTATACTGTCACTAAGCACCCACACTATACAATACTGTTTACCCCCTAAACCGCCGCTCCCAGAACCCCCCGCAACTAAATAAAGTAATTAACCCCTAAACCACCGCTCCCGGACCCCGCCACAACTCTAATAAATATATTAACCCCTAAACCGTCGCTCCCGGACCCCGCCGCCACCTACATTATACCTATTAACCCCTAATCTGACGCCCCCTATACCGCCGCCACCTACATAAAGTTATTAACCCCTATCCTTCCGATCCTGGACCCCGCCGCAACTAAATAAATTGTTTAACCCCTAAACTGCCGCTCCCGGAGCCCACCGCCACCTACATAAAGTTATTAACCCCTATCCTGCCGATCCCGGACCCCTCTGCAACTAAATAATTTGTTTAACCCCTAAACCGCCGCTCCCGGAGCCCAACGCCACCTTCATTATATTTATTAACCCCTAATCTGCTCCCCCTATACCGCCGCCACTATAATAAAGTTATTAACCCCTAAACCTAAGTCTAACCCTAACCCTAACCCCCACTAACTTTTAAATATAATTTAAATACATCTAAATAAAATAACTATAATTAAATAAATAATTCCTATTTAAAACTAAATACTTACCTATAAAATCCCTAAGCTAGCTACAATATAACTAATAGTTACATTGTAGCTATCTTAGGTTTTATTTTTATTTTACAGGCAACTTTGTATTTATTTTAACTAGGTACAATAGTTATTAAATAGTTATTAACTATTTAATAGCTACCTATCTAAAATAAAAACAAAAGTACCTGTAAAATAAATCCTAACCTAAGTTACAATTACACCTAACACTATACTATCATTAAATTAATTACCTAAACTAATTACAATTAAATACAATAAAATAAAATAAACTAAAGTACAAAAACCCCCACTAAATTACAGAAAATAAAAAAAGTTACAAGAATTTTAAACTAATTACACCTAATCTAAGCCCCCTAATAAAATAAAAAAGCAAATAAAAATAATAAAAAGCCCTACCCTACACTAAATTACAACTAGCCCTTAAAAGGGCTTTTTGCGGGGCATTGCCCCAGAGTAATCAGCTCTTTTACCTGTAAAAAAAGAAATACAATCCCCCCAACATTAAAACCCATCACCCAAACACCCAATCCTACTCTAAAACCCACCCAAACCCCCCTTAAAAAACCTAACATTAACCCCCTGAAGATCAACCTACCTTGAGCCGTCTTCACCCAGCCGGGCACAAGTGGACCTCCAGAGGGGCAGAAGTCTTCATCCGATCCGGGCAGAAGAGGACCTCCAGATGGGCAGAAGGCTTCATCCATGTGGCATCTTCTATCTTCATCCATCCGGAGCAGGTCCATCTTCAATCCATCAGACGCGGAGCATCCTCTTCCATCGACGTCCTAACGAAGAATGAAGGTTCCTTTAAATGACGTCATCCAAGATGGCGTCCCTTGAATTCCGATTGGCTGATAGGATTCTATCAGTCAATCGGAATTAAGGTAGGAAAAATCCTATTGGCTGATGCAATCAGCCAATAGGATTGAAATTCAATCCTATTGGCTGATCCAATCAGCCAATAGGATTGAGCTCACATTCTATTGGCTGTTCCAATCAGCCAATAGAATGCGAGCTCAATCCTACTGGCCCAACTTTTTTTCTGCGACTCGAGCATACCGCAAATCCCCTTACGTCAATTGCGTACCTATCTTTTCAATGGGATTTGCCTAACGCCGGTATTACGAGTCTTGGAAGAAGTGAGCGGTAGACCCTCTCCTGTCAAGACTCCTACCGCATTTAAAAGTCAGTAGTTAAGAGTTTTATGGGCTAACGCTGTAACATAAAACTCTTAACTAAAGTGCTAAAAAGTACACTAACACCCATAAACTACCTATTAACCCCTAAACTGAGGCCCCCCCACATCGCAAACACTATAATAAATTTTTTAAAAACCTAATCTGCTGAACCGGAGATCGCCGCCACTATAATAAATGTATTAACCCCTAAACCGCCGTACTCCCGCCTTGCAAACACAAATTAAATTTTATTAACTAATAGTTACATTGTAGCTAGCTTAGGGTTTATTTTTATTTTACAGGCAAGTTTGTATTTATTTTAACTAGGTACAATAGTTATTAAATAGTTAATAACTATTTAATAGCTACCTATCTAAAATAAAAACAAAAGTACCTGTAAAATAAATCCTAACCTAAATTAAAATTACAGCTAACACTACACTATCATTAAATAAATTACCTAAACTAACTACAATTAAATACAATTCAATTAAATAAACTGAAATACGAAAAAAACCCCACTAAATTACAAAAAATAATAAAATAATTACAATTTTTTTAAACTAATTACACCTAATCTAATCCCCCTAATAAAAAAAAAAAAAAAAAAAAAAAGCCCTACCCTATACTAAATTACAAATAGCCCTTAAAAGGGCCTTTTGCGGGGCATTGCCCCAAAGTAATCAGCTCTTTTACCTTTAAGAAAAAATACAATACCCCCCAACATTAAAACCCACCACCCACACACCCAACCCTACTCTAAAACCCACTTAATCCCCCCTTAATAAAACCTAACATTAACCCCTTGAAGATAACCCTACCTTGAGACGTCTTCACCCAACCAGGCAGAAGTGGTCCTCCAGAGGGGCAGAAGTCTTCATCCGATCCGGGCACAAGAGGACCTCCAGACGGGCAGAAGTCTTCATCCAGGTGGCATCTTCTATCTTCATCCATCCGGAGCGGAGCGGGTCCATCTTCAAGCCAGCCGACGCGGAGCATCCTCTTCCAACGACATCCAAATGAAGAATGAAGGTTCTTTTAAATGACGTCATCCAAGATGGCGTCCCTTGAATTCCGATTGGCTGATAGGATTCTATCAGCCAATCGGAATTAAGGTAGGAAAAATCCTATTGGCTGATGCAATCAGCCAATAGAATTGAAGTTCAATCCTATTGGCTGGTCCAATCAGCCAATAGGATTGAGCTCGCATTCTATTGGCTGTTCCAATCAGCCAATAGAATGTGAGCTCAATCCTATTGGCTGATTGCATCAGCCAATAGGATTTTTCCTACCTTAATTCCGATTGGCTGATAGAATCCTATCAGCCAATCGGAATTCAAGGGACGCCATCTTGGATGACGTCATTTAAAGGAACCTTCATTCTTCATTTGGATGTCGTTGGAAGAGGATGCTCTGTGTCGGCTGGCTTGAAGATGGACCCGCTCAGCTCCGAATGGATGAAGATAGAAGATGCCGCCTGGATGAAGACTTCTGCCTATCTGGAGGTCCTCTTCTGCCCGGAACGGATGAAGACTTCTGCCCCTCTGGAGGACCACTTCTGCCCGGTTGGGTGAAGACGTCTCAAGGTAGGGTGATCTTCAAGGGGTTAGTGTTAGGTTTTATTAAGGGGGGATTGGGTGGGTTTTAGAGTAGGGATGGGTGTGTGGGTGGTGGGTTTTAATGTTAGGGGTATTGTATTTTTTCTTACAGGTAAAAGAGCTGATTACTTTGAGGCAATGCCCCGCAAAAGGCCCTTTTAAGGGCTATTTGTAATTTAGTATAGGGTAGGGCTTTTTTTATTTTGGGGGGCTTTTTTATTTTATTAGGGGGATTAGATTAGGTGTAATTAGTTTAATTTTTTTTAATTATTTTATTATTTTTTGTAATTTAGTGTTTTTTGTTTTTTTTTGTACTTTAGTTTATTTAATTTAATTGTATTTAATTGTAGTTAGTTTAGGTAATTAATTTAATGATAGTGTAGTGTTAGGTGTAATTGTAACTTAGGTTAGGATTTATTTTACAGGTACTTTTGTATTTATTTTAGCTAGGTAGTTATTAAATAGTTAATAACTATTTAATAACTATTATACCTAGTTAAAATAAATACATACTTGCCTGTAAAATAAAAATAAACCCTGAGATAGCTACAATGTAACTATTAGTTATATTGTAGCTATCTTAGGGTTTATTTTATAGGTAAGTATTTAGTTTTAAATAGGAATAATTTATTTAATTGTAGTTATTTTATTTAGATTTATTTAAATTATATTTAAGTTAGGGGGGTGTTAGGGTTAGACTTAGGTTTAGGGGTTAATAACTTTATTATAGTGGCAGCGACGCTGGCTGCGGCAGATTAGGGGTTAATACATTTAATATAGTTGCGGCGACATTGGGGGGGCAGATTAGGGGTTAATAACTATAATGTAGGTGGCGGCGATGTTGGGGGCAGCAGATTAGGGGTTCATAAGTATAATGAAGGTGGCGGCGGTGTCCGGAGAGGCAGATTAGGGGTTAATAATATAATGCAGGTGTTGGCGATGTCGGGGACGGCAGATTAGGGGTTAATAAGTGTAATATTAGGGTTGTTTAGACTCGGGGTTCATGTTAGGGTGTTAGGTGTAGACATAAAAAGTATTTTCACATAGGAATCAATGGGGCTGCGTTAGGACCTGAACGCTGCTTTTTTGTGAGCGGTGAGCTGAAACTGAGCATTAGCCCAGCACGGCTTTACTGACAAAACTCGTAATCTAGGTGTTAGTGTTTTTTTTTGTAACTTAGTGTTTGTTTTTTTGTAACTTAGTAATTTTTTAATGTAGATTTAAATAATTTGAGTAGGGTTAGGTTTTTTTAATATGTAAAATAGTCAATTTAATTGGTAGTTTAAAGTAATTTTAGTATAATAGTTAGGGTAGGTTAATTAATAGTTTAATATAGTTTAATTTAATTGTAGGATAATAAATAGGGTAGGTTAATTAATAGTTTAATATATTATATATATAGTTTAATTATTTTAATTCTATAGGTAAGTTTTAATTTATTATAAGATAGGGATGTTGTAATTTTAATGTAAAGTTAGCGGGTTGTTAGGTTTAGGGGTTAATAGCTTAATTTAGTTTATGGCGATGTGGGGGGCTGGTGGTTTAGGGGTTAATAGGTTTAGTAAGTGGTAGTGATGTGGGAGGCCAGGGGTTTAGGGGTTAATACATTTATTTAGTTGCGGTGGGGTCCGGCAGCGGCGGGATAGGGGTTAACAATTTTATTTCGTTGCGGTGTGGTCCGGGAGTGGCGGGGTAGGGGTTAATATATTTATTTAGTTGCAGTGGGGTCCGGGTGCGGCGGAATAGGGGTTGATAACATTATGTAGGTGGCGGCGATGTCGGGCGGCAGATATGGGGTGTTTAGACTCGGGACTTATGTTAGGGTGTTAGGTGTAAACTTTACTGGTTTTCTACCATAGAAATCAATGGGATATCTGGCAGCATCAAACATGAGCTTTCGCTGCTTTCAGACTCCCATTGATTCCTATGGCATCCACGGCCTCCAGGGTGGTGGATTGAAAACCAGGTACGCTGGGCCGAATAGCCGCGAGCGTACCGGTTAACTATTTGATAACTTTTAAAAAGTGATCATATGTTACGTCACAGATTTCAATTTTTGTCGGTCTGTAGGCTTTGATAACTAGGTCGAATCAAGCTCGCAACAATAACGCTGCGAAATTCCAGCGTATTTTAGGTTGATGGCTTGATAGCTATCCCCCAATAAGTGAAATGTTGATGAAGCCAGCTCAACTAAACCTATTTATACATAGCCACTAAAGCAACCCTATGGAAGCCATACCCTCAGTGCCACAGGAAACTACAATCAAATGGGATTGGAATGAAGGACAAAAAAAGATCTTTCTGGATTCAGTAGGCAAAAGGGCTGAAACTGCAGTGCAAAGACCTTATAACTGGTAAGCTTAAACATGCCCATACACTTGTAATAAGCTTGCAACCTGTACCACCTACTCACTCATATACCTCAGGGAGTTAACCCTTATATGTGCTTGCACTGGCATTAAAGTCTTTATAAAATGTGTCATTAAACATAGTAAAACAATGCAATGTACATAAAAGGAACATGAAACCCAAAAATTTTCTTTCATGGTTTAGGTAGAACATACAATTTTAAAAAAACTTTCCAGTTTACTTCTATTATCAAATTTGCTTCATTCTCTTGGTATCATTTGTTGAAGGAGCAGCAATGCACTGCTGGTTTCTAACTGAACACATGGGTGAGCCAATGACGATCGGTATATATATGCAGCCACCAATCAGCAGTTAGATCCTAGGTTCTTTGCTGCTCCTGAGCTTTCCTAGATCCTTCCAGCAAAGGATAACAAGAGAAGGAAGCAAATTAAATAATAGAAGTAAATTGTAAAGTTTTTTAAAATTGTATTCTCTGTCTACAGTTGATCTTACAAGTCATGATAAACATAAAATTATGGTATAATGTGATATCTGCTGGGTCTGCTGATTAAAACAATATGGGCTAGATTACAAGTGGAGCGATAATTTATCGAACGCCTGCAAATGGTAAATTTGCCCATATGCGGGTGAGCGATAAATAACCAGCCATAACAAGAGATCTCTGGTTAATTTTAGAAATGTCACAAAAATGCCCCCCAAATCAAGTGTAATATATTTTATTACAAAATAACTGCAAAAAGCTGTTGTTGTGGTCTAAAAAAGCGGGTTTGGGGGTGTTAGAAAAAAAATGTCACTGCGGTCTATGGGAACTGTGTGTTCCCAGTAAATATATATGTATATGCTCATATACATATATATTTATGTGTTTATGTTTATGTGTTAATTTGTGTATCTACACATATTTATGTTTATAAGCATATACCTATATATTTACACTTTACTGCCATGACTGCACTACTTACCCCCTGCGCTGCGTGACTTCTCATGCTGTGGCTGATGGCATGAGATCGAGGCTCCCATAGGAGCCTATGGAAGCGCACTAGTTGTGGCCAACATGTAATACCAATGCACATTAGTGTTTGCTGCCGGTATTATTCAGTGAAAGCTAATATTGCCTTCTCGAAAACGATATTTAGTTCTTCACTTGTTATCTGGCCCATAATAAAAATGACCTACATTGGAGCTTACATGTGACTCCAAACCAGTTCAGCACTGAGGTGTAAACGGTTCAGCAGTTAAAGGGTTAAACACTGTGTATTGTGTGTATTACAAGCATGGAGGAGTTTATAACTAACTGCTCAGTTGGGAGAAACATAAATTAAACATGCAATACAATTTGTGGGCGGGGCATTTTTCCGGATGCGTAGGGCAAAATAAAACATAAATATGCAACTAATGTATTGTTAATTCCCGGCCAATTTATTATCATTATATTTTATTTATAAATTAATATGAGTAAAACACTGATACAATACTTGTAAGAGACAAGACAGAATTTTACAAACAAACACAGGGAATTTAGGGCCTTATTTCTATGGGAACTTTCAATCTAGAAGGCCAATGACCCACACTTAAGTGGGACAGAGAACTAAATGCATCAGTGAACATCCAACTAATTCTCTCTGTATGTCTCTTTGTGCATGTGTGGGTCTACTCAAAAACAATATTTATTTAAAATATCTGTTTGCAGTACAGAGAAGTAGTGGCACAGGGTCAACGCTACATACAAAATAAATAGCAAACACAATCAGACTCCAGCAGTAATTACAGTCACACAATATCTGACCTCACATGAATGTGCTATATTTACATATGTAAACACTGGATGTATTGATTGCGATACTGTAAACCCATTGATAGTGTTTACGTGTAGCTGTACTATTATTAACATATCAATCTGGTACTAAACCGTGGGAATTTTACCACAACAAATATACGACATGGGCTAATATTAGAAATAATGCACCACTCTTTAGTGAAGTAATTATTTAAAATGAAAAGAAATCAGATTTTAGCAGGTTAAAAAATGTGGGGAAAAGGGGTCAAGGACACTCACACATACATACACACAAATATATATCTATCAACCTATTTCTCTTTCTTTCTTTCTTTCTTTCTTTCTTTCTTTCTTTCTTTCTTTCTTTCTTTCTTTCTTTCTTTCTTTCTTTCTTTCTTTCTCTCTCTCTCTCTCTCTCTCTCTCTCTATCTCTCTTGGACCCATAATCTAAAGCTCTCTGGGCTGGCGAGTGAAGGCTCGCCAGTCCTTTTTTTTTCCTGGTGGAATGATCTAAAGCCACTTTTTACCCTGAAAACAGGGTGTCTTGCTAAGGGGCGTATACTGCATTTTCATATGAAAAGCGCACAATTTAATTTGTATTTTAAACATCATACAAAACAAATAATGTAACTATTCACACAAAAATAAGCAGGGAAAAATTGTATTGTAAAGGTGCATCAAAAATCGTAACGAAATTCTTCACCAAAAATCGTATTTTACAAAAAATGTAAAATTTGTATGTAATTTACACAGGAATAAATCATATTAAATATGCACAGCGTAAATCATAATTTTAGTAAACTGGATGTGCAAAAAACACACAAAAATTTGTACTTAGAAATACAAAATGCAAAGCGGAATTGTTGTTTTTTCAGAAAATGGGCTGAACATAGGCGTATATGAAAATGTCTCTCTAATCCCAGGATAATTCAGTAAAGGTTTTCACACTGCAGATCTCACAGTTTTTTTTCGCAAACTAAAAGGTGGCAATCTTTTCTCAAAACATTACAAATACTCATAACCCTAATAGAAAACACATGCATACAAAAAATATAGGCGAAATGTAAGATGCTATACTCACAAAGCAGCGTGATATGATTTATATTGGCTGCAGGATTTCATTTTGAAAGTGCACCCCCTGCTCACTGCTAACTTTGCTCTAAGGAGCGAACTGACCCTTTCCAGCGAGCTCCATTACTTTCAATAGGAGCCATCTTACCACTCGCAATGACGGCCCCTTTTTTATGATCATTCCACCAGTGCAGTACCTGCAAAAGTCAGCGAGAAAAACTAGGTTTGATCTGGCGAGGCTTAGATCATCAAGCCTTCTATATATACAGTATATACAATATATATATATATACATATACTGTATATATAAATATATATATATTCTACAGAATTTTGCAGCGCTATACAAATAAATGATAATAATAATATATGTGTGTGTAGCTTTTGAGTTAGTGAGCTAGGCTAGGATCAAATATGAAGCCATTCTACACAAAACAAGATGCAATATTTAACCAAGTAAAGTGGATTTCACTGAAAGAGTAGAGCGAAAAGGTAGAGAGAGAGAATGTGAAGAGTGAATATAGAGTTTAAATAAAAGAGGAAGCAAGAGGTGAGGTAGATTGGAGATATGGGAAATAAGGAGAATGAAGAAAGAGGAAAAAGTATAGTAAAAGATATAGAGAGCGAAGAAGGGAGAGAGAGAATGGACAGAAAAAAAGAGAAAGAAAATAGAGACAAAAGTTAATAGAGGAGAGAGATAAAGAAGAGAGTAAAGAGAAAGAGAGAAAGGAAATAGGAAAGCAAGAATGGGAAAGTGGAGAGATGAGAGAGTGGAGAAAAGTGAAGAGGTATATAAAAAAGAGAGGGGAGACAGAAAATAGAGAGCAGTTGAAAGAAGAGAAAAAAATAAAGCCGGAGAGAATGGAGATATTGGGGCCTATCTATAGAGCTCCGAATGGAGCTTGATGCCCCGGGTTTCTGCAGGCTCGTCAGAAACAGCAGTTATTAAGCAGCGGTTACAAAGACCGCTGCTCCATAACCCTGTCCGCCTGCTCTGAGCAGGCGGACAGACATAGCCGGAATTCAACCCGATCAAGTACGATCAGGTTGATTGACACCTCCCTGCTGGCGGCCCATTGGCCGCAAGTCTGCAGGGGGCAGCATTGCACCAGCAGCTCTTGTGAGCTGCTGGTGCAATGCTGAATACGGAGAGTGTATTGCTCTCCGTATTCAGCAAGGTCTGGCGGACCTGATCCGCACTGTCGGATCAGGTCCGCCAGACTTTGTTAAATAGAGGCCATAGTGTACAGAGACAGAAAGAGAGGACAGTTGAGAGAAAAAGAGAAAGGGGTCAATTTATCAAGCTCTGTATGGAGCTTTATGCAAACAGAAGTTATGAAGCAGTGTCCTAAAGACCACTGCTCCATAACCTGTCAACCTGCTCTGAGGCGGCGGACAGAAATCAACCTGATCGAATACGCGGTTGATTGACACCCCCTGCTAGCGGACTGGTGCAATGATAAATGCTGACAGCGTATGCTCTCAGCATTTATCGATGTGCAGCGGACATGATACGCTACACCGTATCATGTCCGCTTACTCATTAATAAATTGACCCCAAGGAGTAGAGAAGAAGAGAGACGGGAGAGACAGGGGAGAGTGAAAAGGGAGCTGGAGAAGGAGAGAAAGTATAGAGGAAGAAGAGTAAATAGAGAAAAGGAGAGAGAGTGAGAGAATAAAGAAAAAGGGAGAAAGAGAGGGCAGAGAGAGAGAGAAGGGAGATTGAAGAGAGGGAAGGTGAGAGAGAGTAGAGAAAAACAGAAAAAAAAGGGAAGAAAGTGTTTATAGAATAGAGATAGGCAGAGAGAGATAAGGGAGAGCATGAAACGAGAGATTGAAGAGAAGGAAGGAGAGCGTTGAGAAAGAGAGTAACGAGAGAGACAGAAAGATAGTGAATAGAAAGAGTGAGAAGGGAGTGGAGAGAGAAAAGGAGATAAAAGTAAAAGAGGCAGAAAAAGGACAAAGTGAAAGGGGCCGATTTAACATGCTGAGAATACACCGCTGCTCCTTAACTTATCCGCCACTCCTGAGGCGGCGGACTGCAATCATTCTGATCAGATACGATCGAAATTATTGACACCTCCTGCTAGCGGCCTCGAATTTGTAGGGGGCGGCATGTGCAATGTTAAATGCAGACAGCGTATGCTGTCGGCATTTAGCGATGTCAGGCGGAAAAAATCCGCTACAGCGGATCATGTCTGCTCACATCTTAATAAATCGGCCCCATAGAGGGAAGAGAGAGAAGGGGATAGTGCAGAAAGAGAATGAAGCTAGTAAAGGAAAATCTTTAACAGCATTACAGACAGGGTTATCTCGGGAGGTCCCTCAAACAGGCTCTCCCATGCTCCCTGCTTCTTTACAAGCAGTGTGTGGCTAATTATCACATCCTTAGGTTCTTCATTTTTTCACACTAATCTCTACTCTCCTCCTTTCAATAACACCTGCATATGTCTACTTGCTGTGTGCGATTCACACGGTGCACCATAGCTGCTCCGCATGGTAAAGGGGTGGTATTTAGACATGCAGGATAGGAGGATGCTAAATTTAACCCCTCAGCCACAAGTTTCCTTTTGCAGCACTGCATTTTAGAACATATAGGGGCCGATTTACTAACTGTCAGACGGACATGATCCGCCCGACATCTCTGAATGCCGACAGCATTTGTTGTCTGCATTTAACATTGCACAAGCAGTTTTTGTGCATTGTCGCCCCCTGCGTATTCGATCGGGTGGATTGCTGTCCGTCACCTCGGAGGGGTCATACGAATTAAGGAGCAGTGGTCTTAAGACCACTGCTTCTTAACTCCTGTTTCCGGCGAGCATGAAGGCATGCATGGAAACAGGGGTATACGGCCCCATTTGGGCCGTGATAAATCGGCCCCATAGTCTTTGGGTAAACAGATGTAACTGGCAGAAAGTCAGGGACAGAGCTCACAGGCACTTTATATGCTTCTATGTCAACTATCCAACAGTGGTTTGTTTTTACTAATTGACATGCTATGCACATACCGCACATAAAAAATCCCCATATGAAGATAGAGACACACTGTGAGGCCCCTGTTTAAGTGAGGCCTTAGGTGACTGCCTGTTTGGCCTAATAGTAGAGCCACCTGCCTATGTATATATGCAAGGAGTGGAAAAATATTACTTTAGTTTGCTAGTTAAAGGGTAAAAGTTACTAGTCAACTCAATGATAAAGATACGAAAAAGTGTAGGAAAAGTACTCATTCACTGCAATATCGAGACTAGTGGACATGTGTAAATTCCAAGCCCTGTATATATATATATATATATATATATATAGTCTATCTATCTATCTATCTATCTATCTATCTATCTATCTATCTATCTATCTATCTATCTATCTATCTATCCATCTATCTATCTGTCATCACTGTCTATCTATCTATCTATCTATCTATCTATCTATCTATCTATCTATCTATCATCTATCTATCATCAATCTATCTACTGTATACATTTTGTTTTATCACCAGTCTGGAAATGTAATACGTGCCATTTAAATTTCTTTAAATGCATTATTAATATAGTTTTTATTTTTCCAAAGGGGACTAATAAAAGTTAATTACAGCTTCAGACTTAGCTAACTAGTGGAAGCTATTAAACAATAGCTGTTAACAACGACTGATTTAATGGTTCACAGTTTATTGACCTTTCTAGAATCCGGTTTATGTCTGAACTGGCCATTCCACTATATGAACTTACTCTCCTGAGATTTCTGTTAATACTGAGTTGGGCAATTAGCCATATGAGGCACCGCAGCAGTTTTTGGCAACTGTTACATTTTGGTATCTAGAACAAAGTATTAATAATCTCTTCAGTTCAGTTAAATCTGCATTTAAATATATATACAGGGCTTGGAATTTACACTATTCCATTACTTTCGATTAAGTAAGAAATTGCAATCTTTAAGGTTATTTAAACCATGGACCAATAGGAGAATGGGGGATGGAGAGACTGACCACATCTAGGGGCCCCAAAGTCGAGCAGACTGTTAAGGTAGAAGTGGTAGAGGATGTGGGGACAAGAGTTTGAGTAGCTGTTCTCCTCCTTCTGCATAATGATCTCAAAATGGGCGATATCCCTCCTGTACCACCCTTAATTAATACAGTTGGTTAAAATCAAGGAAGGGATGTTTTGGGGTGGGGATATAATTGGTCACAGGAGCAGAAAGGACGGGGACCATGCTTACTTTAATAATAGAAGATGTGTAGCAGGATTGTAGCTTTGGGTTGTGTGGCTAATAGTAGTGAATGACATGATTAAAGGGACACTAAACCCAAATTTTTTTCTTTCATGATTTATGAAGAGCATGCAATTTTAAACAACTTTCCAGATGACTTCTATTATCTAATTTGCTTCATTCTCTTGATATCCTTTGTTAGAAAGCATATCTAATTAGGCTCAGTAGCTACTGATTGGTAGCCCATAGATGCCTCTTGTTATTGGCTCACCCATGTGCATTGTTTTTCTTCAACAAAGGATATCTGAAGAATGAAGCAATTTAAACAATAGAAGTCATTTGGAATGTTGCTTAAAATTGTATTCTCCATCTGAATCACAAAAGAAAAATATTGGGTTTCATGTCCCTTTAACCTTGAAAACATAGTACAAGATCAGTCTAGTTCACTGTTTTCAAACGTATACTCAGGCCTCCCCAACAGGCCAGATTTTAAGGATTACATTGGGTGAGAGCAGGTAAAATAACCATGTTTTACTAATCAGCTTATTATTTCACCTGTGCTCCAGTTCAGATATCCTCAAAATGTGGCCTGTTAAACCCCTTAGTGACCAGACCATGGGGCATATGTATCAAGCTCACAAAGACCGCTGCTCCATAACCTGTCCGCCTGCTCTGAGCAGGCGGACAGGAATCGCCGGAAATCAACCCGATCGAGTACGATCGGTTGATTGACACCCCTCTGCTGGCGGCCTATTGGCAGCGAGTCTGCAGGGGGCGGCGTTACACCAGCAGCTCTTGTGAGCTGCTGGTGCAATGCTGAATACGGCGAGCGTATTGCTCGCCGTATTCAGCGAAGTCTGGCGGACCTGATCCGCACTGTCGGATCAGGTCCACCAGACTTTAATAACTTGGGGCCTATGTCTGTTTTACATTTCTGCTGTGTTTCTGTTTAGCTGTAATTTTTCTCTTACTCATTTATTGTACCCACACATATTATATACAGTTTTTCTCGCCTTTAAATTGACTTTCTAAAGATAGCATTATTTTCATCATATCATATAATTTACTATAACAAAATTATAAAATATGATGAAAAAAATTAAAAAAACACACTTTTTCTAACTTTGACCCCCAAAATCTGTTACACATCTACAACTACCAAAAAAAATCAATGCTAAATAGTTTCAAAATTTTGTCCTGAGTTTAGAAATACCCAATGTTTACATGTTCTTTGCTTTTTTTGCAAGTTATAAGGCAATAAGTAAAAGTGGTACTTTGCTATTTCCAAACCATTTCCCCCCCCCAAAATTAGCGATTGTTACATTGTAACACTGATATCTGTAAGGAATCCCTGAATAACCCTTCACATGTATATATTTATTTTTAGTAGATAACCCAAAGTATTGATCTAGGACCATTTTGGTATAATTCATGCCACAATTTCACCGCCAAATGTGATCAAATAAAAAAAAAATTGTTTACTTTTTCCACAAACTTTAGGTTTCTCACTGAAATTATTTACAAACAGCTTGTGCAATTATGGCACAAATGGTTGTAAAAACTTCTCTGGGATCCCCTTTGTTCAGAAATAGCAGACATATATGGCTATGGCATTGCTTTTTGCTAATTAGAAGGCTGCTAAATGCCGCTGCGCACCACACTTGTTTTATGCCCAGCAGTGAAGGGATTAATTAGGTAGCTTGTAGGGTTAATTTTAGCTTTAGTGTAGAGATCAGTCTCCCACTTGACACATCCCACACCCTGATCCCTCCCTAATCCCTCTCAAGCAGCTCTCTTCCCTCCCTCACCCCTAAAAGTCCCCCCGATTTTACGTACTGGCAGAAAGTCTGCCAGTATAAAAATAAAAGTTTTTTTAAAATTTTATTTAAAATATATTTTTTTGCAGGGTACTATCCCCTCTTACCGGCCAACCACCCTGACCCCCCCCCCCCAAACAGCTCTCTAACACTTCTCCCTCTACCTATTATCCGCCATGTTAGGTACTGGCAGCTGTCTTCCAGTACCCAGTTTCCTATTTTTCTGCTTTCTTTTTTTATTTATAAATAAACATGTTTTTCCGTAGTGTAGCTGCCCCCCTCATTCCCATACCACCCTACCGCCTCCCAGATCATTTTACTATGAACTATTATCCCCCTCTTCCTCCTTCCCACTTCCCACTTTTTCTGTAGTGTAAGCGATCCCACCCCTCTCACACCCCCCTCCCGCCCCTCTCACACATCCTCCTCCAGCGATAGGCTGCCCACCCGCCTCCCTCCTATCCCTCCCGCGCCCACCAACAATCAGGACCATCGCAGAGTGGCCCTCTCTGCATTGGTTGCTTAGCAGAGGGTATTGCACGATGCCTCAATACCGAGGCATTGCTGCAATACCCTGAAAGTGGCTGGAAGTGATCACGATCGCTTCCAGAGCTTAAAACCTGTTAACAACCATTTTTTGTAGGGTGTGCCTGGCACGTCCTCGGTTGTTAAGGGGTTAAGGAGGCCTGAGGACAGGTTTGAAAACCAGTGGTCTAATTGGTCTGAGGGAGCACATAGTACTTTGTTTTTTTTATTAATAGTGAGATAATAAAATGCTCTAATGCTCTAGGGCATTTTACTATTGCTTTACTGTATGGAACTATGGTATTGATCACAATCTTGCCCTTGTTTTCAACAGATAACAATTTCGTAAAGTCAAATGTTTTTGATGTTCATACCCCATAAGCTTGAATTTTTTACCTGCCGAGAAAAACACAAAATGATTTAATTGTTTATCTCTCGATTTCAGAAACCAAAAATCAAATTACAAACAAAATTACAAACAAAATGGCACTTTCGTTTAACAATTATATCACTGCTTGAAAGGGCATTATGTTGATTATCCCTATTAACAGTGTGTAGTGATGCTAATTGTTGACGTGTGCAATTAGCCTGTTGTGTTCCAAAACTAGAGATATGTATAAATGTAGGGATTTGAACAGGGGGTTATTCATCTCATGTAGGGTACCTGTATTATTAGAATACACTCATAAACTTAATTTTGTGTACAGAGACTGGAGTGCAATATGTGGAATTAAAAAGTGACCCTCCTACATGCTGCAAAGTAACTACTTGATATGTGCGGGATATTATTTATACTTGTCCATATTAGACTAAAGGAAAAAAAGATAAACAACACGCAAGAGGCTTTTTTGCCCATTTGATGTGCACAGTGAGGCATCTTAATCACGCACATCACGACCTGTGTGCTAATGACGACGCATTCCGTCTTTGGTGACATCAATAACCTGGCAAAAAAGTGCTTTTTTTGCTATTATATTCTAATATAGCGCTGTGGAATCTGTTGGCGCTCTACAAATGACTGAGAATAATAATAATATTATGGCCTAGGCGGCCAATCTATTTTTTTATTATGATTCCCAAAAGCCTGTATGGATTTTAAATACATTAGGGGCCAGATTACAAATGGCACGCTAAGTTTTTTCCATCTCACGCGCAAACATATAGCATAGGAACTTCAGGACTTCAGATATTCAGTTAAATTCTTCTCCCCATAGGCTTCAAAGGAACGCATTTAAAAAAAAAAAAACATCACTTATCGCTTGTGCGCAAACCAGACACTGCATAAGGCATGCAGCCCTAAACATGAAGGTAGTTATGAATATTTTACGTTACAATGTTCTTCACATAGAAGAAAATAGACTTTTTATTTTTAATACATAGTAAAAGATTATTAAACAATTTTTAAGGTATTTGAGTGGAAAGGGTACCAAAGTGTATTTCTTTCATGTAATTGGCACGAGTCCATGAGCTAGTGACGTATGGGGATCAGGACCGTCTTTAACACAGGGCAAAAGGGGCAGCTGCCCTGGGCCCAGTTTCTGTTGAGGGGCCCAAGAGTCCTAAAAAAAAAAAAAAAATTTTTTTTTTTATGGTTCATACCAGACTGCTGATTTGACATGGGGAACACACACATTCAGTCCTAATACTGTCACAATCAAAAGTACTCTGCTTATATATTTTTTGTTTTTTAAACTGTGCCAGACCGTGCCGGTGTCATGTGACATGCCAAGTTATTGCCATGTGCTGTTTTAGATGTGCACTGTGCAGCACTGAATGCAAAGACCTAACTCAGCATCCAGCCATTCCCACTGCATCATAAAAGGTCCTACTGGGGTTACCACTGTTACTAGGTAACTGCTCTGGTGGTAGGGATTGTTTCTTGGTAGGGCTGACTGTAGGCGCATGCAGCAGAAAGCTGGAGCGGCAGGTACGTGAGGATTTGAGCATCTGTGCAGCTGCATACACTGCTCTCTTCAGTCTTGAGGCTGTGTGACTCATCTCACACTGTATCCATGCAGCCTTGGACAGACAGCATCCAGTCTGCTGGTCCCCTTAGCCCTGCTCTTTCTGCTGTGGCCCTAAGATCAACTAACTGAAGTTTGTTAGGGGAACAGTGCTTTGTAGAAAGGTGTCAGTGGGAAGAATAAGTGAGTGCACACACACCCCTCCCCATGCAGCATTGTCTAGTGCAAGGTGAGAGGGAACTTGTTCCTAGCAAAGAAGTGACATGTGCTGCTGTGGCTGATGTATAGTGTCATGCTGATACTTCACACATTAATGTAAGGTTTATTTTTATAGTTTTTGTTTTCTCTGTCTCAGATTTTACAGCTTCCCACAGTAGTTCTGCTGTTCCAGTCAGTAAACTTATACTGCACCTCCATGCTTCCCCCTCAGTCTTTACCTTGCTTTGCTCCTGTTGGCTGCCCTAAATCTCTTTAACCAACTAACCTCACACCAGAATCACATTCAAAAGAATATTAAATGAATCCACAGTGGAGGAATTTATATATTTATTTACTTATTAGTACTGCTTAGGTCCAGTTTCACATATTGCAATTTATTTCATTTTTTTTAAATGATTAGCTCAGCAGTGGATAATCCACTGCTGGGCTAATAATTAAAAAATAAATTGATTTAGTTGTTTTTTGGGATGTTGGGATGGAGAGCGAAATTGCATGGGGGGGGGGGGCCAAGAAAATTTTCGCCCAGGGTCCAGTCAATATTAAAGACGGCCCTGATGGGGATATACAATCCTACCAGGAGGGGCAAAGTTTCCCAAACCTCAAAATGCCTATAAATACAACCCTCACCACACCCACAATTCAGTTTTACAAACTTTGCCTCCTATGGAGGTGGTGAAGTAAGTTTGTGCTAAGATTTCTACGTTGATATGCGCTTCTCAGCATTTTGAAGCCCGATTCCTCTCAGAGTACAGCGAATGTCAGAGGGACGTGAAGAGAGTATCACCTATTGAATACAATGTTTTCCTAACGGGGGTCTATTTCATAGGTTCTCTGTTATCGGTCGTAGAAATTCATCTCCTACCTCCCTTTTCAGATCGACGATATACTCTCATATACCATTACCTCTACTGATAACTGTTTCAGTACTGGTTTGGCTATCTGCTATATGTGGATGGGTGTCTTTTGGTAAGTATGTTTTTATTACTTAAGAAGACACCTTAGCTATGGTTTTGGCACTTTATGCATTAATATAAAGTTCTAAATATATGTACAGGTAGCCCTCAGTTTACACCGGGGTTAGGTTCCAGAAGGAATGGTTGTAAATCGAAACCGTTGTAAATTGAAACCCAGTTTATAATGTAAGTCAATGGGAAGTGAGGGAGTTAGGTTCCAGGCCCCTCTCAAAATTGTCATAAGTAACACCTAATACATTATTTTTAAAGCTTTGAAATTAAGACTTTAAATGCTAAACAACATTATAAACCTAATAAAATAATCACAACACAGAATATATAATTCAACTACGTTAAATGAACAAAAACATTTGCTAAACAGCATTATAAACCTAATAAAATAATCACACAACACAGACTTTACTTGCATTTTCTGCAAACAATTCTTTCTATGCATTCCAATCTGGACTGATTTATAGACAGGAAGATCTTGTTCCTATGAAAGCTGCTCAATAGCTCAGGTTTAGTTATACTGATTCATTTTAGCTTGCTTGGCTTGCATATCTTTGCTGCAACACAAGCGGACAGCTCAACCTACTAGCTATTTTAATCAATGAACTGCTTCTCAATGCTTTTCAATAGCAGTCGCATGACTGAAAAAAAAGGTTGTTATTCTGAAACAGTGCAAATTGAACCGTTGTAAACCGAGGACCACCTGTATTGTACTTATATTTGCCATGAGTCAGGTTCATGTATTTCCTTTTGCAGACTGTCAGTTTCATATTTGGGGAAAAACATGTTTAGGAAATATTTTTCTTACCTGGGGTTTAGTCTTTTTTTCAAATTGACTGCTTTTTTCTTTCAAAATTTGCGGCCAAAATTAGGACCGCGGGTGTGCAGAATGCCAAAGTTTATTGCGTCATTTTTGGCGCGGGAATTTTTTTGGCGTGAAGGTACGTCTGATGACGAAAGTTCGTCATTTCCGGTGTCGTTGTTGACGCAGAGTTCTTAGCACAAGGTTACGTCGTTAGTAACGCGAGTGTGTCATTTCCGGATGTTGTTAGCGCCAAAAAATGTTCAGTTGCGTTGTGCGTCATACTTGGCGCTAAATAATTTCATTATTTAAATCCCCATTCCTATATGCCTCTTGCCTTTTTCTATATCAGAGGGCTATGCTGTTTGCATTTTTTTCCCATTCCTGAAACTGCCATATAAGGAAATTGATCATTTTGCTTTATATGTTGCTTTTTCTCTTACATTTTGCAAGCTGTCTCAATCTGATCCTGTCTCAGAAGTATCTGTTGGAACTCTGCTGCCTGATATCAGTTCTTCCAAAGCTAAGTACATTTGTTGTAAACTTGTGGAGATTATATCTCCGGCTGTGGTTTGTAATAGTTGTCATGATAAACTTTTATATGCAGATAATGGGGCCTATCTATCAAGCTCCGGATGGAGCTTGATGCCCCGTGTTTCTGGCAAACCTGCAGGCTCGCCAGAAACAGCAGTTATGAAGCAGCGGTCACAAAGACCGCTGCTCCATAACCCTGTCCGTCTGCTCTGAGCAGGCAGACAGGAATCGCCACTATTCAACCCGATCGAGTACGATCGGGTTGATTGACAGCTCCCTGCTGGCGGCCCAATCGTCCGAGTCTGCAGGGGGCGGCATTGCACCTGCAGCTCTTGTGAGCTGCTGGTGCAATGTTAAATGTGGAGAGCGTATTGCTCTCCGAATTTAGCGAGGTCTTGCGGACCTGGTCCACACTGTTGGATCAGGTCTGCAAGACCTTTAATAAATAGGGGCCACTGTGTCCATCAGTAATAGTACATTGCCTGTTGCTGTTCCTTCAACATCTAATGTACAAGATATACCTGTGAATTTAAAAGAATTTATTGCTGATTCTATTCAGAAGGCTTTGTCTGCCATCCCACCTTCTAATAAATGTAAAAGTTCTTTTAAAACTTCTCATAAGGTTGATGAAATTTCAAATGACCGACAACATACTGAATTATCCTCCTCTGATGAGGATCTATCTGATTCAGAAGATCCTTCCTCAGATATTGACACTGACAAATCTACTTATTTATTTAAAATGGAGTTTATTCGTTCTTTGTTAAAAGAAGTGTTGATTACATTGGATATTGAGGAGACTAGTCCTCTTGATATTAAAACTAGTAAACATTTAAATTCTGTTTTTAAGCCTCCTGTGGTTACTCCAGAGGTTTTTCCAGTTCCTGATGCTATTTCTGATATGATTTCTAAGGAATGGAATAGGCCTGGTACTTCTTTTATTCCTTCTTCAAGGTTTAAAAAAATGCATCCATTACCAGCAGTTACAATAGAGTTTTGGGAAAAGATCCCCAAAGTTGATGGGTCTATTTCAACTCTTGCTAAACATACTACTATTCCTATGAAAGATAGTACTTCTTTTAAAGATCCTTTAGATAGGAAACTTGAATCTTATCTAAGCAAAGCCTATTTATATTCAGGTCATCTTCTCAGGCATGCAATTTCTTTGGCTGATGTTGCAGCTGCATCAACTTTTTGGTTGGAAAATTTAGCGCAACAAGAATTGGATTCTGATTTGTCTAGCATTGTTCGCTTACTGCAAAATGCTAATCATTTTATTTGTGATGCCATTTTTGATATCATCAAAATTGATGTTAGATCTATGTCTTTAGCTATTTTAGCTAGAAGAGCTTTGTGGCTTAAATCTTGGAATGCTGATATGACTTCTAAGTCCAGATTGCTATCTCTTTCTTTCCAAGGTAATAAATTATTTGGTTCTCAGTTGGATTCGATTATTTCAACTGTCACTGGGGGGGAAGGGAGTTTTTCTGCCTCAGGATAAAAGACCTAAGAGTAAATCTAAAGCTTCTAACCGCTTTTGTTCCTTTTGACAAAATAAGGAACAAAAACCTAATCCTTCCCCCAAGGAATCTGTTTCCAATTGGAAACCTTCCTCAAATTGAAATAAATTCAAGCCATTTAAGAAACCAAAGCCAGCCCCTAAGTTCGCATGAAGGTACGGCCCTCATTCCAGCTCAGCTGGTAGGGGACAGATTAAGAATTTTCAAGGATGTTTGGATAAATTCTGTCCAAAATCAATGGATTCAGAGTATTGTCTCTCAGGGGTACCGAATAGGATTCAGAGTAAGACCTCCTGTGAGAAGATTTTTTTCTCTCACGCATACCAGCAAATCCAGTAAAAGCTCAGGCATTTTTCTGAAGTGCGTTTCAGACCTGGAGTTTTCAGGGGTAATCATGCCAGTTCCATTTCAGGAACAGGGTCTGGGGTTTTATTCAAATCTATTCATTGTCCCAAAGAAGGAAAATTCATTCAGACCAGTTCTGGATCTGAAAATTTTGAATCGTTATGTAAGAGTACCAACTTTCAAAATGGTGACTATAAGGACTATTCTGCCTTTTGTTCAGCAAGGACACTATATGTCCACAATAGACTTGCAGGATGCATACCTTCATATTCCGATTCATCCAGATTATTATCAGTTTCTGAGATTCTCTTTTCTAGACAAGCATTACCAATTTTTCGCTCTTCCATTTGGCCTAGCAACAGCTCCAAGAATCTTTTCAAGGGGTTCTCGGTTCCCTACTCTCTGTAACCAGAGAGCGGGGTATTGCGGTGTTTCCTTATTTGGACGATATCTTGGTACTAGCTCAGTCTTTACATTCTGCAGAATCTCACACGAATCAACTAGTCTTGTTTCTTCTAAAACATGGTTGGAGGATCAATTTACCAAAGAGTTTCTTGATTCCTCAGACAAGGGTCACCTTTTTAGGCATCTAGATAGATTCAGTGTCCATGACTCTGTCTCTAACAAACAAGAGACATTTAAAATTGGTTGCAGCCTGTCGGAACCTTCAGTCTCAGTCATTCCCTTCAGTAGCTATGTGCATTGAAGTTTTAGGCCTCATGACTGCAGCATCGGATGCGATCCCCTTTGCTTGTTTTCACATGAGACCTCTCCAGCTTTGTATGCTGAACCAATGGTGCAGGGATTATACAAAGATATCACAAATAATATCCTTAAATCCCAATGTTTTAATCTCTCTGACTTGGTGGTTAGATCACCATAGTTTAGTTCAAGGGGCTTCTTTTGTTCAGCCAACCTGGACTGTGATCACAACAGATGCGAGTATTTCAGGTTGGGGAGCTGGTGGGGATCTTTGACAGCACAAGGGGTTTGGTAATCTCAAGAGGCGAGATTACCAATCAATAGTTTGGAACTCTGTGCAATTTTCAGAGCTCTTCAGATTTGGCCTCTGTTGAAGAGAAAACAGTTCATTTGTTTTCAGACAGACAATATCAGAACTGTGGCATATGTCAATCATCAGGGTGGGACTCACAGTCCCCAAGCTATGAAAGAAGTATCTTGGATACTTGCTTGGGCGGAATCCAGCTCCTGTCTAATTTCTGCGGTTCATATCCCAGGTATAGACAATTGGGAGGCGGATTATCTCAGCCGTCAGACTTTACATCCGGGGGAGTGGTCCCTCCATCCAGATGTGTTTTCTCAAATTGTTCAGATGTGGGATCTTCCAGAAATAGATCTGATGGCCTCTCATCTAAACAAGAAACTTCCCAGGTACCTGTCCAGGTGCCGGGATCCTCAGGCGGAAGCAGTGGATGCGTTGACACTTCCGTGGTGTTATCAACCTGCTTATATTTTCCCGCCTCTAGTTCTTCTTTCAAGAGTGATCTCCAAAATCATCATGGAACAATCGTTTGTGTTGCTGGTGGCTCCAGCATGGCCTCACAGGTTTTGGTATGCGGATCTTGTTCGGATGTCCAGTTGCCAACCTTGGCCACTTCCATTAAGGCCAGACCTGCTGTCTCAATGTCTGTTTTTCCATCAGGATCTCAAATCATTAAATTTGAAGTTATGGAAATTGAACCCCTAGTGCTTAGTCATAGAGGTTTCTCTGACTCAGTGATTAATACTATGTTACAAGCTCGTAAATCTGTTTCTAGAAAGATTTATTATAGAGTTTGGAAAATTTGTATTTCATGGTGTTCTTCTCATAAATTCTCTTGGCATTCTTTCAGAATTCCTAGAATATTACAGTTCCTTCAGGATGGTTTAGATAAGGGTTTGTCTGCAAGTTCCTTGAAGGGACAAATCTCTGCTCTTTCTGTTTTATTTCACAGAAAGATTGCTAAACTTCCTGATATTCACTGTTTTGTACAGGCTTTGGTTCATATCAAGCCTGTCATTAAATCAAGCTCTCCTCCTTGGAGTCTTAATTTGGTTTTGAAGGCTTTACAGGCTCCTCCTTTTGAGCCTATAAATTCTTTGGACATTACATTACTTTCTTGGAAAGTGTTGTTCCCTTTGGCCATCTCTTCTGCTAGAAGAGTTTCTGAATTATCTGCTCTTTCTTTTGAATCTCCTTTTCTGATTTTTCATCAGGATAAGGCGGTTTTATGGACTTCATTTAAATTCTTACCTAAGGTTGTGAATTGTAACAACAATAATAGAGAAATTGTTGTCCCTTCCTTGTGTCCTAATTCTAAGAATTCTTTGGAGAAATCCTTACATTCTTTGGATGTGGTGAGAGCTTTGACATATTATATTGAAGCTACTAAAGATTTCAGGAAGACTTCTAGTCTATTTGTTATATTTTCTGGTTCTAGGAAAGGTCAGAAGGCTTCTTCTGTTTCCTTGGCTTTGTGGTTAAAGCTTTTGATTCTTCAAGCTTATTTGGAGTCGGGTCAAGCCCCGCCTCAGAGAATTACAGCTCATTCTACTAGATCAGTCTCCACTTCATGGGCTTTTAAGAATGAAGCTTCAGTTGATCAGATTTGCAAAGCAGCAACTTGGTCTTCTTTGCATACATTTACTAAATTCTACCGTTTTGATGTATTTGCTTCTTCAGAAGCAGTTTTTGGTAGAAAAGTTCTTTAGGCAGCTGTTTCAGTTTGATTCTTCTGCTGATGTTTTAAGTTTTTCTTTTCATTATGAGAATAAACTTGTATTTTGGGCTGTGGATTATTTTTCCGCTGAAAATGGCTGTTTTTATTTTTATCCCTCCCTCTCTAGTGAATCTTGCGTGGAGTTTCACATCTTGGGTATTGCTATCCCATACGTCACTAGCTCATGGACTCCTGCCAATTACATGAAAGAAAACATAATTTATGTAAGAATTTACCTGATAAATTCATTTCTTTCATATTGGCAAGAGTCCATGAGGCCCACCCTTTTTATGGTGGTTATGTTTTTTTGTATAAAGCACAATTTTTTCCAAATTCCTTTGTTGATGCTTTTTACTCCTTTCCTTATCACCCCACTACTTGGCTATTTGTTAATCTGACTTGTGGGTGTGATGAGGGGTGTATTTATAGGCATTTTGAGGTTTGGGAAACTTTGCCCCTCCAGGTAGGATTGTATATCCCATACGTCACTAGCTCATGGACTCTTGCCAATATGAAAGAAATGAATTTATCAGGTAAATTCTTACATAAATTATGTTATATGTGTATATAAGCATATACATGTGAATATATGAGTTTATATGTGTACATATTTATATACATATATAAACACATACAAAAGTAAGTAGAATGTATCCACTCTGATCTGAGTGGAGACAAGCGTTACTCCTAAAATAGCGCTAGTCAGATATATGAAGACCAAGTAAGTCAGCTATTAGGGGAAATAATTAACTGAAGTATAAGTCCAGGTTAATTATTAAAAAATGTAATACAGAGGGTTAACAGCGCTTACAAATCTTCCTAAATATATATATATATATATATATATATAGATGGATATGAGTCTCTGGAAGGTACAATATATATATATATATATATATATATATATATATATATATATATATATATATATATATAAAGTCCTTAATATAATGTAGAGGTGTGAATCCAAATGTAATAGGAGTGCATTAGATACCCTTACCAAAAATTACCCCAATCGTATGAGGTAAGTTTGCCGCATTGGAGGGTGTATCTGGTGATGAAATGATCCTGGATGATATATTCTGTGTTTTCGTCTGCCTCTTGGAGTAGAAGGAAGTGTAGATCCTTCTGTACTGGTCTCCCCCGAAAACTTCCTATGCTTGTTGCCTCTTGGAGCTGTGCTTTGTTGTCTTGGTATGAACTTTCTTGTCCGTATGTGTACCCAGAAAGACAAAAAAGCAAGGATAGTGTAATACCGTTTTTATTCAATAAAACTTTAAAATAGACAAATGTTACACTCACATTTTATACCCTCAATATTATGAGGTATGTTTACAGCACAGAGGGTTAAAGGTGATCTCTTATCAGATTCAGAAGATGTTGTATCCCAGATCAGTCACAGGTATATAGTGAGTCAAAATCCAGTATGTAAGATTTGTCAGGCCAACAAGTAAAATAGCATAGGCAATTTAATTTAGATATTAATAAAATAAACAGTTTCTCCACTGTGCCTGTCCTGCTAGTAGCGTAAGCAATAGGATAGTCTGTTTAAAATGCAGATAAATCCAGTATGTTTGTACTTATCAAGCCAGCAGAAAAAGTGGTTAGGAGAAGTTGTATAAGTAGTGCAGTCTTATGTTATCCAGTATGTTAGATTTAGATCTAACAATTGAGGCCGTAAGAGCAGTTAGTATAGTTATAAATGTTAAAACAATGCATGCACATAAAGCAGGTAGTAAAAGCAAAAGTTTAAATGAAGTAACTTAATATGATACCCTGAGGCGTTTCAAAGGTTTTCCTGATATCCTTTTTCTTCAGAGGGGTTTTGATTATGCTTCGTAGGTGTCTCTTTTTGAACCTAATGGGTGGAGGCACGCCCTCGGTGTGGGATAGGCTCTATTGAAGCATGTGACCTGACGTTACGTTGTCAGGCTGCAGGACTGTGGTTTATTTTTATGTTCACTGTACTAATGTTGGAGCGCTAAACTTATAGATATATCAGCTGTGTGCGGCTAAATTTCTGTTTGTATGTATTGTATCAAGATATTTATTAGGATGTTTTTTTCTCCTAGCGCGTGTGACGTATTGAGTGAACGTCATCACGTGACTTGACGTTTCCGTAGTGCTGATGCTTTCTGGGGAATGTAGTTCACTATAAGCATCAGGTTATTAAGAATACACTATATATTCATTATTGCTGATAGATATGTTTAGGTAGATGTTCATATATTTCTACCGTAATAGTTTCTTAGGGATCTGTCAGTCTCTATATACAGTCCCTTAGGATCTATCATTTATATATTCTTATTTCACAGCAATGTTTATTAGATCTTTTTTGACAAACATGTATATACATAATAATACGTATATGTGTATTCTAAATAGAATGGTGCTGAAATAATCTGAAAATAGACGCACCTATATTAATGTATAGACATGTCTTTATGTATCCTATTCTATACTTACTATCTGGTATTTGTATGTCTAATTACTGGTATTATCTTCAGGTTAGAATTTATCTTACTAGCTCTATATATTCAGAGCATAGTTTGATATGAGGATATAACAGGTATATTAGATGTTTTGACACTTGATGACTGTGTACTGTTTTCTTAGGTATAGTTATTTTTCATAGTAAGAGGTGTCTTGAAAATTACACACAGTAATGAGTCCTCTGACTAACTAAGTAAAGGGACTGTAATAGTACCTGTCACAATATTTAAATAGAGTGTTTATTACTCTATATATGACAAAGTGTTTGATTCTAAGTGGGTTAGTGTTCCTGGGAGTGATAAATAGTAATTTGTTAGATGTTACTATTAAGAATTTATTCTAACTAGAGATGTACATGTAAAATGCTAGGTTCGTGTTCTGTTATATATAACTAGAGATGTGCATATAAGATGTTAGGTTAGTGTTCTGTTATATAGACTAGATATTAATAGCTATCAGCATTATTCAGATGTTATTAATGTGCAATTAGAGGTATCTTTGGGGGCGGATATTCTCAATTATAAATAATCACGTAAATAATAGTATATGTTGCAAAGGTTTCTAGTTAGTAATGTTTACATTATTATTATTCCAGGTATGCAGCTATATCTATATCTTTATTCATGCCATTTGGTGTCATGGTCCCTAGTTTATGAATCCATAGTGTTTCTCTACGCCTCAGATGTAGCTCTTTGCTTATACCTTCAGGGGCTTCCCTGATATGTTCTAATATGGTGCCTTTGAGGCATGTAGGGTCAAGATTATGTTTTAATCTAAACTGATTAGATACGCTGTGCTTTTTCAAACCATTTTCGATATTTCTGGTATGTTCAAGTAATCTTACTTTATATGGTCTTGTAGTGCTCCCTATATACTGTAGTTTACAGTCACACTCTAACAGGTACACTACATGGTCTGTTCTACAGTTCGTAAGAGAATCGAACTCACAAGTTTTTTGTCAGTAGATGATGTAATCTGTTTTGTCGGTTTATTTTTATTGTAGTTTGCATGATTCACAATTCAAACGGTTGCATTTGAAGAACCCTTTTGTTTTATTCTGTAACCAATTACTAGTTGTTGTTGTTTCTTTTATTTCTTTTAGTTTGCTCGGTGCAACAGTGGCCCTTAGATTCATACCTTTCCTAAACACCAATTTTGGGTTTGTTCTAGTCACTTCATTTAGTAGTGTGTCTTTCTTAAGTATGTGCCAATGTTTGTTCAAGATAGTCTTGATTGTGTTTGCCCCTTCATTGTAAGTTGTTATCATTAATGGTATATCATTTTGCTTATTAATTTTCTTTTTGGTATTTTTTAGCATACTTTCTCTATCCATTCCTTTCACTTTATTGTAAGCTTTCTTTATATTTTCCTTCTTATACCCCTTACTTAGTAATTTACATTCCAAGGTTTTTGCTTCTTTAAGGAAATCTTCCTCCTTAGAACAGTTCCTTTTGATCCGCTGGAACTGTCCATAGGGGATGCTTTGTATCCATGCTGGATGATGACTGCTATGGGCATTGAGATAGCTGTTGCTATCTGTTTCTTTACTATATAATTTAGTTTGAATTATGTTATTTTCTTTATATAAGATTAGATCTAAAAACTCAATCTCTATATCATTTGTTTTATCTGTGAATGATAAGTTGAAAGTGTTATTGTTCATGTATTTTACGAACTCTTGTATTGTATTGGTGTTATCTTTCTCACAAATTATTATGATATCATCAATAAAACATAGGAAGATCTTGATGTTCTTAGTATAAGGATTATTGTTCCATATATAATGATCTTCCCACATGCCCATATATAGGTTGGCATAGCTAGGGGTGAATTTCGTCCCCATAGCTGTGCCCCCTATTTGTAAGTAGTATTTATCTTGAAATTTGAAATAGTTTTTTCTAATGTGAATTTAGCAGAATCTTTGATGAAATTAATTTTATTCATATCTAAATTGGTGAATTTTGTCAGCCAATATTCTAAAGCTTCAATTCCTTTTGTATGTGGAATGTTTGTATATAAAGAACTGACATCCAGTGTTAGCCAGCAATAATTGTCCTTCCATTCTATACCTGTTAGTTTACTTATAGTATCAGGGGTATCCCTAATGTGTGATTTGAGTATGGGTACAAGGGGTTGGAGATAATAATCTATGAATTCCGATAGTTTAGTGGTTAGAGAACCTTTTCCAGAGATTATTGGTCTTCCGGGGGGGGTCAATGTTTGATTTATGGATTTTAGGCATATGATAGAAGGTAGCTATTTTCGGAACACTAAGGGATAAAAAATTAAACTCATGGGTGTTTATGATATTATTATGTTTAGCATTATCCAAAAGGTTATTACACTCTCTAAGGAAAATGTCTGTGGGGTCTTGTTTCAATTGTTTGTAAGTGTTGGTATCTCCCAATAATCTCATAGCTTCTTTAATATAATCACTTCTGTCCTGGATGATTATTCTTCCTCCCTTATCCGCCTCTCTTATAACGATATCATTGTTTTCTTTGATTTGTTTTAGAGTGGCTTTCTCTTTCTTTGTGAGATTATCTTTAGTGATTTTGTATGTTTCACACATTTTATGGAAATCTTCCTGAACCAATTTTTCAAATACTGGTATACAATTACCCTTTGATTGGGTTGGAAAAAAAGTTGAAATGGGTTTAAAGTTGGAGTTAGGGGGGTATTTTACTGTGGGTGTAGTGGGAATAGAACTATTATCGCTATTAGTTTGGGTATTATTTTCTATAAGGAGAGATTCTAAATTGATTAATGTTTCTAGATCCTTATCATCCATAGAGTTTACATTTAGTCTATCTAGGTTCATTATTCTTTCTTTTTGCATCTTACATACTGGATTTTGACTCACTATATACCTGTGACTGATCTGGGATACAACATCTTGTGAATCTGATAAGAGATCACCTTTAACCCTCTGTGCTGTAAACATACCTCATAATATTGAGGGTATAAAATGTGAGTGTAACATTTGTCTATTTTAAAGTTTTATTGAATAAAAACGGTATTACACTATCCTTGCTTTTCTGTCTTTCTGGGTACACATACGGACAAGAAAGTTCATACCAAGACAACAAAGCACAGCTCCAAGAGGCAACAAGCATAGGAAGTTTCCAGAAGAGACCAGTACAGAAGGATCTACATTTCCTTCTACTCCAAGAGGCAGACGAAAACACAGAATATATCATCCAGGATCATTTCAACACCAGATACACCCTCCAATGCGGCAAACTTACCTCATACGATTGGGGTAATATTTGGTAAGGGCATCTAATGCACTCCTATTACATTTGGATTCACACCTCTACATTATATTAAGGACTTTATATATATATATATATATATCTATTGTACCTTCCAGAGACTCATATCCATCTATATATATATATATATATATATATATATATATATATATTTATATATATAGGAAGATTTGTAAGCGCTGTTAACCCTCTGTATTATATATAAACACATGTATATAAAGTACATGTATATACATATATAAAACACAAAGGGCAAGACTACAGCCATTACAAGTTTTGAGAAATCGCAATTGCGCACGCATTAGCCTTTAACACAACAATCCTTTCCGAGCTCGAAGAGCTGTAGTTAACAGTTCTGCACAACATAAAAGTTTCACGAATCACTTCCAAAATATATTACGAAGTACAGTTGCACTCACATTAACACTGTCTAATAAAAAATATTTTATAAAAATATTTCACAAAAAGAAAAAAAAGTGTACGCAAGGATTTTACATTGACATACATGCATACACATACACAGAGAAACCTGGATTTATATGTATAGAGATATGTTTAGGGAGATAATGAAAATATTTCTCTTGTTAAGTGTATCCAGTCCACGGATCATCCATTACTTATGGAATATATTCTCCTTCCCAACGGGAAGCTGCAAGAGTCCACCCACAGCAAAGCTGCTATATAGCTCCTCCCCTAACTGCCATATTCAGTCATTCTCTTGCAAGCCTCAACATAGATAGGAGGTCGTGAGAGTCTGTGGTGCTTTCTACTTAGTTTATTCTTCAATCAAAAGTTTGTTATTTTTAAATGGCACCGGAGTGTGCTGTTTATCTCAGGCAGTATTTGGAAGAAGAATCTGCCTGCGTTTTTCTATGATCTTAGCAGACGTAACTAAGATCCATTTGCTGTTCTCACACATTCTGAGGAGTGAGGTACTTCAGAGGGGGAATGGCGTGCAGGTTTTCCTGCAGATAAGGTATGTGCAGTAAAATATTTTTCTAGGAATGGAATTGACTAAGAAAATACTGCTGATACCGAAGTAATGTAAGTAAAGCCTTAAATGCAGCGATAGCGACTGGTATCAGGCTTATTAATAGAGATACATACTCTTGTAAAAATGTGTTTTAAAACATTTGCTGGCATGTTTAATCGTTTTTTAACATATGTTTGGTGATAAAACTTATTGGGGCCTAAGGCCTAGATTTAGAGTTCGGCGGTAGCCGTCAAAACCAGCGTTACAGGCTCCTAACGCTGGTTTTGGCCGCCCGCTGGTATTTGGAGTCAGTCAGGAAAGGGTCTAACGCTCACTTTTCAGCCGCGACTTTTCCATACCGCAGATCCCCCTACGCCATTTGCGTAGCCTATCTTTTCAATGGGATCTTCCTAACGCTGGTATTTAGAGTCGTTTCTGCAGTGAGCGTTAGAGCTCTAACGACAAAATTCCAGCCGCCTGAAAATAGCAGGAGTTAAGAGCTTTCTGGCTAACGCCGGTTTATAAAGCTCTTAACTACTGTACCCTAAAGTACACTAACACCCATAAACTACCTATGTACCCCTAAACCGAGGTCCCCCCACATCGCCGCCACTCGATTAAAATTTTTAACCCCTAATCTGCCGACCGCCACCTACGTTATCCTTATGTACCCCTAATCTGCTGCCCCTAACCCCGCCGACCCCTATATTATATTTATTAACCCCTAACTTGCCCCACACAACGTCGCCGCAAGCTACTTAAAATAATTAACCCCTAATCTTCCGACCGCAAATCGCCGCCACCTACGTTATCCCTATGTACCCCTAATCTGATACCCCTAACATCGCCGACCCCTATATTATATTTATTAACCCCTAATCTGCCCCCCTCAACGTCGCCGACACCTAACTTCAATTATTAACCCCTAATCTGCCGACCGGAGCTCACCGCTATTCTAATAAATGTATTAACCCCTAAAGCTAAGTCTAACCCTAACACTAACACCCCCCTAAGTTAAATATAAGTTTTATCTAACGAAATTAATTAACTCTTATTAAATAACTTATTCCTATTTAAAGCTAAATACTTACCTGTAAAATAAATCCTAATATAGCTACAATATAAATTATTATTATATTATAGCTATTTTAGGATTAATATTTATTTTACAGGCAACTTTGTAATTATTTTAACCAGGTACAATAGCTATTAAATAGTTAAGAACTATTTAATAGTTACCTAGTTAAAATAATAACAAATTTACCTGTAAAATAAATCCTAACCTAAGATATAATTAAACCTAACACTACCCTATCAATAAAATAATTAAACTACCTACAATTACCTACAATTAACCTAACACTACACTATCAATAAATTAATTAAACACAATTCCTACAAATAAATACAATTAAATAAACTAGCTAAAGTACAAAAAATAAAAAAGAACTAAGTTACAGAAAATAAAAAAATATTTACAAACATAATAAAAATATTACAACAATTTTAAACTAATTACACCTACTCTAAGCCCCCTAATAAAATAACAAAGCCCCCCAAAATAAAAAATTCCCTACCCTATTCTAAATTAAAAAAGTTACAAGCTCTTTTACCTTACCAGCCCTGAACAGGGCCCTTTGCGGGGCATGCCCCAAGAATTTCAGCTCTTTTGCCTGTAAAAAAAAACATACAATACCCCCCCCCAACATTACAACCCACCACCCACATACCCCTAATCTAACCCAAACCCCCCTTAAATAAACCTAACACTAATCCCCTGAAGATCTTCCTACCTTGTCTTCACCATCCAGGTATCACCGATCCGTCCTGGCTCCAAGATCTTCATCCAACCCAAGCGGGGGTTGGCGATCCATAATCCGGTGCTCCAAAGGCTTCCTCCTATCCGGCAAGAAGAGGACATCCGGACCGGCAAACATCTTCTCCAAGCGGCATCTTCGATCTTCTTCCATCCGGTGCGGAGCGGGTCCATCTTGAAGCAGGCGACGCGGATCCATCCTCTTCTTCCGATGTCTCCCGACTAATGACGGTTCCTTTAAGGGACGTCATCCAAGATGGCGTCCCTCGAATTCCGATTGGCTGATAGGATTCTATCAGCCAATCGGAATTAAGGTAGGAATTTTCTGATTGGCTGATGGAATCAGCCAATCAGAATCAAGTTCAATCCGATTGGCTGATCCAATCAGCCAATCAGATTGAGCTCGCATTCTATTGGCTGTTCCGATCAGCCAATAGAATGCGAGCTCAATCTGATTGGCTGATGGGATCGGCCAATCGGATTGAACTTGATTCTGATTGGCTGATTCCATCAGCCAATCAGAAAATTCCTACCTTAATTCCGATTGGCTGATAGAATCCTATCAGCCAATCGGAATTCGAGGGACGCCATCTTGGATGACGTCCCTTAAAGGAACCGTCATTAGTCGGGAGACATCGGAAGAAGAGGATGGATCCGCGTCGCCTGCTTCAAGATGGACCCGCTCCGCACCGGATGGAAGAAGATCGAAGATGCCGCTTGGAGAAGATGTTTGCCGGTCCGGATGTCCTCTTCTTGCCGGATAGGAGGAAGACTTTGGAGCACCGGATTATGGATCGCCAACCCCCGCTTGGGTTGGATGAAGATCTTGGAGCCAGGACGGATCGGTGATACCTGGATGGTGAAGACAAGGTAGGAAGATCTTCAGGGGATTAGTGTTAGGTTTATTTAAGGGGGGTTTGGGTTAGATTAGGGGTATGTGGGTGGTGGGTTGTAATGTTGGGGGGGGGGTATTGTATGTTTTTTTTTACAGGCAAAAGAGCTGAAATTCTTGGGGCATGCCCCGCAAAGGGCCCTGTTCAGGGCTGGTAAGGTAAAAGAGCTTGTAACTTTTTTAATTTAGAATAGGGTAGGGAATTTTTTATTTTGGGGGGCTTTGTTATTTTATTAGGGGGCTTAGAGTAGGTGTAATTAGTTTAAAATTGTTGTAATATTTTTATTATGTTTGTAAATATTTTTTTATTTTCTGTAACTTAGTTCTTTTTTATTTTTTGTACTTTAGCTAGTTTATTTAATTGTATTTATTTGTAGGAATTGTGTTTAATTAATTTATTGATAGTGTAGTGTTAGGTTAATTGTAGGTAATTGTAGGTAGTTTATTTAATTATTTTATTGATAGGGTAGTGTTAGGTTTAATTATATCTTAGGTTAGGATTTATTTTACAGGTAAATTTGTTATTATTTTAACTAGGTAACTATTAAATAGTTCTTAACTATTTAATAGCTATTGTACCTGGTTAAAATAATTACAAAGTTGCCTGTAAAATAAATATTAATCCTAAAATAGCTATAATATAATTATAATTTATATTGTAGCTATATTAGGATTTATTTTACAGGTAAGTATTTAGCTTTAAATAGGAATCATTTATTTAATAAGAGTTAATTTATTTCGTTAGATAAAAATTATATTTAACTTAGGGGGGTGTTAGTGTTAGGGTTAGACTTAGCTTTAGGGGTTAATACATTTATTAGAATAGCGGTGAGCTCCGATCGGAAGTTTAGGGGTTAATAATTGAAGTTAGGTGTCGGCGATGTTAGGGAGGGCAGATTAGGGGTTAATACTATTTATGATAGGGTTAGTGAGGCGGATTAGGGGTTAATAACTTTATATAGTAGCGCTCAGGTCCGCTTGGCAGATTAGGGGTTAATAAGTGTAGGTAGGTGTCGGCGACGTTGTGGGGGGCAGATTAGGGGTTAATAAATATAACATAGGGGTCGGCGATGTTAGGGCAGCAGATTAGGGGTACATAGGGATAACGTAGGTTGCGGCGGTTTACGGAGCGGCAGATTAGGGGTTAAAAATAATATACAGGAGTCAGCGATAGCGGGGGCGGCAGAATAGGGGTTAATAAGTGTAAGGTTAGGGGTGTTTAGACTCGGGGTACATGTTAGAGTGTTAGGTGCAGACGTAGGAAGTGTTTCCCCATAGGAAACAATGGGGCTGCGTTAGGAGCTGAACGCTGCTTTTTTGCAGGTGTTAGGTTTTTTTTCAGCTCAAACAGCCCCATTGTTTCCTATGGGGGAATCGTGCACGAGCACGTTTTTGAGGCCGGCCGCGTCCGTAAGCAACTCTGGTATCGAGAGTTGCATTTGCGGTAAAAATGCTCTACGCTCCTTTTTTGGAGCCTAACGCAGCATTTGTTTTAACTCTCGATACCAGAGTTAAATTTATGGTGCGGCCAGAAAAAAGCCAGCGGAGCGTTAACAGCCCTTTTACCGCCGAACTCCAAATCTAGGCCTAAGTTTTTTCCAAATGGCTGGCTTAAATTTTGCATAGAAACAGTTAACTGAAGCTTCCCACTGTTGGCTGTGGCAGTTTGTTGTGTCTGTTTTTAAAAACGTCTATGTCATTTTTTATTTTTTTTTTATCTGTTTTTTGCATTAAGGGGTTAATCATCCATTTGCAAGTGGGTGCAATGCTCTGTTACCTTATTACATGTACTGTAAAAATTTCGTTTGTTTTACTGCCTTTTTTTCACTGTTTTTCAAATTTTGACAAAATTTGTTTCTCTTAAAGGCACAGTAACGTTTTATATATTTGCTTGTTAACTTGATTTAAAGTGTTTTCCAAGCTTACTAGTCTCATTATTAGTCTGTTCTAACATGTCTGACATAGAGGAAGCTCTGTGTTCATTATGTTTTAAAGCCATGGTGGAACCCCATCTTAGAATGTGTACCAGATGTACTGATTTCATGTTAAACAATAAAGATCATTTTTTGTCTTTAAAAACATTATCACCAGAGGATTCTGTCGTGGGGGTAGTTATGCCGACTAACTCTCCCCACGTGTCAGACCTTTTGACTCCCGCTTTAGGGACTCACGCTCAAATGGCGCCAAGTACATCAAGGGCACCCATAGCGTTTCTTTTACCAGGGGATTCTGTAGAGGGGAAAGTTATGCCGACTAACTCTCCCCACGTGTCAGACCCTTCGACTCCCGCTTCAGGGACTCACGCTCAAATGGCGCCAAGTACATCAAGGGCGCCCATAGCGTTTATTTTACAAGACATGGCAAAGGTGGTGAATAATATTCTGGCAGCAGTATTAGTCAGACTACCTGAAATTAAAGGAAAGCAGTTAGCTCTGGGGGTAGATACAGAGCATACAGACGCTTTAAGAACCATGTATGATACTACCTCACAATATGCTTAGTCTGTGGGTGATTTTTTTTTTTTTTTTGACTCAGGGAAGATGATTTAACCTGATTCTGATATTTCTACATTTAAAATTTATGCTTGAGAACCTCCACTTGTTACTCAGGGAGGCTTTGGCTGCTCTGAATGAATGTGTACAATCGCAGGGCCAGAGAAATTGTGTAGACTGGATAAATAATATGCAGTGCCGGTGTGTACTGATGTTTTTCCAATACCTAAAGAGGTTTACTAAAAATTTTTTAATAAGGAATGGGATAGACCAGGTGTGCCGTTCTCTTCCCCTCCTATTTTTTAGAAGAATGTTTTCTAATAGTTACCACCACACGGGACTTCTGGCAGACAGTTCCTAAGGTGGAGAGAAGAGTTTCTACTCTAGCTAAGCGTACCACTACCTCTGACGAGGACAGTTGTGCTTTTTAGATCCAATGGATAAAAGATGTTTATTCAACAGGGTTTTATCCTGCAGCCCCTTGCATACATTGCTTCTGTCACTGCTGCTGCGGCGTTCTGGGTTGAGTCTCTTGATGAGGCTTTACAGTTAAGCGACTCCATTGGATGAATATATTTGACAAGCTTATGCTAGCCAATTCCTTTGTTTTCTGATGCCTTGTTCATTTGACTAGACTAACGGCTAAGAATTCTGTTTTTTACTATACTGGCGCGCAGAGCGCTATGGCTTATATCATGGTCAGCTGTCGTGACTTTAATAAATAAGCTACTTAACTTCCCTTCAAGGGGCAGACCCTATTCGGGCCTGGTTTGAAGGAGATTATTGCTTATATCACTGGAGGAAAAGGTCATGCCCTTCCTCAGGATAGGTCTAAATCAAGGGCAAAAAAAAAAAAGTCTAATTTTCGTACCTTTTAAAAACTTCAGGGCAGGTGTGGCATCCTCTTCCTCTAAGGCAAAACAAGAGGGAATTTTTGCTCAGTCCAAGGCGGTCTGGAGACAATCGGACCTGGAACAAAGATAAGCAGGCCAAGGAGCCTGCTGCTGCCTCTAAGGCAGCATGAAGGAACGGACCCCTATCCGGTAACGGATCCTATAGGGGGCAGACTTTCATTCTTTGCCCAGGCGTGGGCAAGAGATGCCCAGGATCCCTAGGCATTGGAATTTATATCCCAGAGATATCTTCTGGATTTCAAAGATTCCCCCCCCAAAAAAGGGGAGATTTCGCCTTTCACAATTATCTGCAAACCAGATAAAGAAGGAGGCATTCTTACATTGTGTACGAGATCCATCCAGTTCCAAGAGAGGAACAGGGACAGAGTTTTTACTCAAATCTGTTTGTGGTTCCCAAGGAGAGGGAACCTTCAGACCTATTTTGGATCTAAAGATCTTAAACAAATTCCTCAGAATTCCGTCATTTAAGATGGAAACTATTCGTACCATCTTAACTGATCCAGGAGAGTCAATAGAGGACTACAATGGATTTGAAGGATGCTTATCCTCACATTGTGATGCATAAAGATCACCATCGTTTTTCAGGTTTGCCTTTCTAGACAGGCATTACCAGTTTGTAGCTCTTTCCTTTGGGATATCTACAGCCCCAAGAATCTTTATGGAGGTTCTGGGGTCGCTTTGGCGGTCCTTAGACCGTGGGGCATAGAAGTGGCCCCTTATTTAGACGACATCCTGATACAGGCGTCAAACATCCAAATTGCCCAGTCTCATACGGACGTAGTACTGGCATTTCTGAGATCACATGGGTGGAAAGTGAACAAGGAAAGAGTTCTCTATCCCCAATCTCAAGGGTTTCCCTCCTAGGGACTCTGATAGATTCTGTAGAAATGAAAATTTACCTGACGGAGTCCAGGTTGTCAAAGTTTCTAAATTTCTGCCGTGTTTTTTTCATCCCATCCGCGCCCTTCGGTGGCTCAGTACATGAATGAAATCGGCTTAATGGTAGCGGCAAGGGACATAGTACCGTTTGCACGTCTACATTTCAGACCGCTGCAACTATGCATGCTCAGTCAGAGGAACGGGGATTACACAGATTTGTCCCCCTGTTAAACCTGGACCAAGAGACCAGAGATTCTCTTCTCTGGTGACTATGTCGGGTCCATCTGTCCAAGGGTATGACCTTCCGCAGGTCAGATGGGACAATTGTTACAATAGATGCCAGCCTTTTAGGTTGGGATGCAGTCTGGAACTCCCTGAAGGCTCAGGGATAGTGGACTTAGGAGGAGACCCTCCTTCTAATAAATATTCTGGAACTGGGAGTGATATTCCATGCTCTTCAGACTTGGCCTCAGTTAGCAACTCTGAGGTACATCATACTCAGTCGGACAATATACACGACTGTGGCTTACATCAGCCATCAAGGGGGAACAGAAGTTCCCTAGCGATGTTAGAAGTCTTACAATAATTCACTGGACAGAGACTCACTCTTGTCTATCAGCTATCCATATCCCAGGTGTTGAGAACTGGGAGGTGGATTTTCTAAGTCGTCAGACTTTTCTTCCGGGGGAGTGGGATTTCCTCCGGAGGTCAAGACCAAGCAGGAGAGGGCTTTGGTGTTTTTGACAGCGCCTGCGTAGCCACGCAGGACCTGGTATGCAGATCTGGTGGACATGTCATCCTTTCCATCACGGTCTCTGCTTCTGAGACAGGTCCCTCTACCTCAGGGTCCTTTCAACCATCTAAATAGAATCAATCTGAGATGGACTGCCTGGAGACTGAACGCTTGATGTTATCAAAGCATGGCATCTCCGAGTCAGTCATTGATACCTTAATACAGACATGAAAGCCTGTCTCTAGGAAAATTGAACATAGATATGGTGTAAATATCTGATTGTTATGAATCCAAGGGTTACTCATGGAGTAAAGTCTGGATTCCCAGGATATTATCTTTTCTCCAAGATGTTTTTGAGAAAAGGGTTGTCAGCTAATTCCTTAAAAGGGGACAGATTTTTACTCTGTCTATTTTTTTGCACAAGCGTCTGGCAGGTATTATAGACGTTCAGGCATTTGGTCAGGCTTTGGTTAGATCCAAGCCTGTGTTTAAAACTGTTGCTCCGCCATGGAGCTTAAACCTGATTCTTAAGGTTCTTCAAGAAGTTCCGTTTGAACCTTTTTTGTTCCATAGATATCAATCTTTATCTTGGAAAGTTCCTTTTGGGTAGCTAATTCCTCGACTCGTAGAGTCTCCAAGTTATCTGTGTTACAATGTGATTCTCCTTATCTGGTCCTTCGTACGGATAAGGTAGTCCTGCGTACCAACCTGGGTTTTTTCCTAAGGTGGTATCTAACAAGTACATCACTCAAGAGATAGTTGTTCCATGCTTGTATCCTAATCCTTCCTCAAAGAAGGAACGTCTATTACACAATATTGGACGTGGTTTGTGCTTTAAAGTTTTACTTACAAGCTACTACAGTTTTCATCAAACGTTCACCTTGTTTGTTGTCTATTCTGGACAGAGGAGAGGTCAAAAGACTTCAGCAGCCTCTCTGCCTTTTTGGTTAAAAAGCATAATTCATTTAGCTTATGAGACTGCTGGACAGCAGCCTCCTGAAGGGATTACAGCTCATTCTACTAGAGCTGTGGTTTTCACTTGGGCCTTTTTTAAATGTGGCTTCTGTTGAACAGATTTACAAGACGGAGTCTTGGTCTGCGCTTCATACTTTTCAAATTTAACAAATTTGATACCTTGCTTCTTCGGAGGCTATTTTTGGGAGAAAGGGTTTTTTACAGGCAGTGGTAACTTCCGTTTAAGTACCTGCCTTGTCCCTCCCATCATCCGTGTACTTTAGCTTTGGTATTGGTATTCCATAAGTAATGGATGATCCGTGGACTGGATACACTTAACAAGAGAAAACATAATTTATGCTTACCTGATAAATTTATTTCTCTTGTAGTGTATCCAGTCCACGGCCCGCCCTGTCACTTTAAGGCAGGTAATTTTTTCATTTGAACTACAGTCACCACTGCACCCTATGGTTTTTCCTTTCTCTGCATGTTTTCGGTCGAATGACTGAATATGGCAGTTAGGGGAGGAGCTATATAGCAGCTTTACTGTGGGTGGACTCTTGCAGCTTCCTGTTGGGAAGGAGAATATATTCCATAAGTAATGGATGATCCGTGGACTGGATACACTACAAGAGAAATAAATTTATCAGGTAAGCATAAATTATGTTTTTACATTACAATCTTATGCACATTAAACAATATCACAGATGGATTTTCAAAGAGATATTCGCATATAGATCTCTAGATATTTAGACATATATATATATTCATATACATATATCTAAATAGATATATCAGTCCAAACATTATCACATATATAGAGAAATAATTATTTTTAAATAAATATAACATTTTCCGTTGCAAAAACATTTGCGCAATATAAAATTTTAGCATTTTCATGTACACTTTTCAAGGAGGATTTTTCTATTTGTCTTCTTCATTGACTTCTATGGGGAATACGTGAACGCACACACAATTTGGCTGTTTGCATTACCCCAAATGCGTGTTTTCGTCACACACGACTTGTAATCTTGCCTAAAGTAAACAAGAGCGCCAAAACGGCCTAGCACAGTCTGTGTCTTAGTGGTATGAAGTAGTGTACAGAATACTCAGGTGCTCTAATAGCAAGCTGGAACTTCCCAGCCTCCAGCTGACTGATCACAGCTAGCAGGATACACAGGTACTCCAATATTCATTCATTAGATGTCAACTATAAATAAATCTTTGTGGCAAGGTGTAATTACATTACAATCTTTATCAAAAACTTAAAAGGTGTTTCTCAGCCTTGCAGTGCTGTTTCATCAGACCGTGCCAACTACTTGGGAAAAACTTGATGTTTATTGCACTCTGTTCCAGCATGCAGCATGACAATAATGTTAAAACGTAAACAGCAAAAAAAAAGATCAAAATCAGTTTAGCACTGGGATGTGAAAAGTCATAGCATCAAAAGTGCTGAGTCCCTGGACAAGAATGCAATCCAAATTTGTGTACTTGTGTATATATATATATATATATATATATATATATATACATAAGAAAAGGAGACGCACTCGCCGGGTCTTAACAAATGATGTGTTTAATCCACCAGTGACGTTTCGGGGTAGTAAGCCCCGTCCTCAGACCAATAAAATATATACATACATTGCAGACTTATATTACCTTACCCTCCACCAAGATTCTATGCCGGAAATGTCCACGGCGTTCCCCCTGCGCCACTGCGCAGAACCGGGGGTAGTCATGGCAACCGGAATCCACAATACTCACAATCTGATGTCAGACACCGGGTCCTACGGACACGCCCATCTGCACTGTAAGTGCCAAAGGAAGCCGTAAGAGCCGGGTATTATTATACAGGGCTAATAACAATTCTGCTGGAGAAAAATAATGACAACACATTAGGCGAAACATTTGGCAATGGTATCCCAAGATCAAAGTATTCAATATAGCAGGCAGTTTATAATTTAACTAAGGGTTATATATCTAATACAGCATAAGTACATTAAAGATAAACAAGTCATCTAGGAATGAATTTGCCAATCTGTAGATAAGCCAAAAATAATTTATAATGAACAATTTTTATAGGAAACAGTGCCAATCTAAATTTACATTTAGCCCATTCGGCATTATAGTATTCAATGTATGGATCCATCTGGATTCCTTTTGTAGAAGTAAGACACCGTGTTACTTGTACCACTGAATATGTTGTCTATTTGATTCATTGCCCCTGTGGGTTATACTACGTGGGCAAAACAATTGATGACCTGCGGACCCGCATGGCCAACCATCGCACTGCAATCAGAGCAGCCATTGATAAAAAACAATCTGACCAACCTGTGGCCAGACATTTTGCGCAGGCTGGCCATGCGGTGTCCAACTTACGCTATGTCATCATTGATCACGTTCCCAGGCCCAATAGAGGGGGAGACAGGGCCACACTACTTCTACAAAAGAAATCCAGATGGATCCATACATTGAATACTATAATGCCGAATGGGCTAAATGTAAATTTAGATTGGCACTGTTTCCTATAAAAATTGTTCATTATAAATTATTTTTGGCTTATCTACAGGGAGTGCAGAATTATTAGGCAAATGAGTATTTTGACCACATCATCCTCTTTATGCATGTTGTCTTACTCTAAGCTGTATAGGCTCGAAAGCCTACTACCAATTAAGCATATTAGGTGATGTGCATCTCTGTAATGAGAAGGGGTGTGGTCTAATGACATCAACACCCTATATCAGGTGTGCATAATTATTAGGCACTTTCCTTTCCTTTGGCAAAATGGGTCAAAAGAAGGACTTGACAGGCTCAGAAAAGTAAAAAATAGTGAGATATCTTGCAGAGGGATGCAGCACTCTTAAAATTGCAAAGCTTCTGAAGCGTGATCATCGAACAATCAAGCGTTTCATTCAAAATAGTCAACAGGGTCGCAAGAAGCGTGTGGAAAAACCAAGGTGCAAAATAACTGCCCATGAACTGAGAAAAGTCAAGCGTGCAGCTGCCAAGATGCCACTTGCCACCAGTTTGGCCATATTTCAGAGCTGCAACATCACTGGAGTGCCCAAAAGCACAAGGTGTGCAATACTCAGAGACATGGCCAAGGTAAGAAAGGCTGAAAGACGACCACCACTGAACAAGACACACAAGCTGAAACGTCAAGACTGGGCCAAGAAATATCTCAAGACTGATTTTTTAAGGTTTTATGGACTGATTGGTAAAGGGTAGAGAGCTCCAGTCCGACTCAGACGCCAGCAAGGTGGAGGTGGAGTACTGGTTTGGGCTGGTATCATCAAAGATGAGCTTGTGGGGCCTTTTCGGGTTGAGGATGGAGTCAAGCTCAACTCCCAGTCCTACTGCCAGTTTCTGGAAGACACCTTCTTCAAGCAGTGGTACAGGAAGAAGTCTGCATCCTTCAAGAAAAACATGATTTTCATGCAGGACAATGCTCCATCACACGCGTCCAAGTACTCCACAGCGTGGCTGGCAAGAAACGGTATAAAAGAAGAAAATCTAATGACATGGCCTCCTTGTTCACCTGATCTGAACCCCATTGAGAACCTGTGGTCCATCATCAAATGTGAGATTTACAAGGAGGGAAAACAGTACACCTCTCTGAACAGTGTCTGGGAGGCTGTGGTTGCTGCTGCACGCAATGTTGATGGTGAACAGATCAAAACACTGACAGAATCCATGGATGGCAGGCTTTTGAGTGTCCTTGCAAAGAAAGGTGGCTATATTGGTCACTGATTTGTTTTTGTTTTGTTTTTGAATGTCAGAAATGTATATTTGTGAATGTTGAGATGTTATATTGGTTTCACTGGTAAAAATAAATAATTGAAATGGGTATATATTTGTTTTTTGTTAAGTTGCCTAATAATTATGCACAGTAATAGTCACCTGCACACACAGATATCCCCCTAAAATAGCTATAACTAAAAACAAACTAAAAACTACTTCCAAAACTATTCAGCTTTGATATTAATGAGTTTTTTGGGTTCATTGAGAACATGGTTGGCAATAATAAAATGAATCCTCAAAAATACAACTTGCCTAATAATTCTGCACTCCCTGTACAGATTGGCAAATTCATTCCTAGATGACTTGTTTATCTTTAATGTACTTATGCTGTATTAGATATATAACCCTTAGTTAAATTACAAACTGCCTGCTATATTGAATACTTTGATCTTGGGATACCATTGCCAAATGTTTCGTCTAATGTGTTGTCATTATTTTTCTCCAGCAGAATTGTTATTAGCCCTGTATAATAATACCCGGCTCTTACGGCTTCCTTTGGCACTTACAGTGCAGATGGGCGTGTCCGTAGGACCCGGTGTCTGACATCAGATTGTGAGTATTGTGGATTCCGGTTGCCATGACTACCCCCGGTTCTGCGCAGTGGCGCAGGGGGAACGCCGTGGACATTTCCGGCATAGAATCTTGGTGGAGGGTAAGGTAATATAAGTCTGCAATGTATGTATATATATATCTGAGGACGGGGCTTACTACCCCGAAACGTCACTGGTGGATTAAACACATCATTTGTTAAGACCCGGCGAGTGCGTCTCCTTTTCTTATGTATATGTTCATTTTTGATGCACCCCGGGCACATACTGCTTATTAATTACAGTGAGTGCGGAGTTCTGGGACTGCTTTACATATATATATATATATATTTATACACACCAGTAGTGAAACTAGTTCAGAATGCACAGAGGGCCCTATAGAAACATAGAAGTGTTTAAAAAAAAAAAATATATATATATACACTAGTACTAAAGCCTGTGTACACGGGCCATTTTTTGAAGTACAGCGGTCCCACCCCTTGCTCTCTCCCCCCTCTCTTTTGCTCTCTCTTCCCCCTCTCTTTTGCTTTCTCTCCCCCCTCTCTTTTGCTTTCTCTCCGCCCTCTCCTTTGCGCTCTCTCTCCTCTCTTTTGCTCTCTCTCTCCCCTCTTTTGCTCTCTCTCTCCCCTCTTTGGCTCTCTCTCTCCCCTCTTTGGCTCTCTCCCCCCTTTCTTTTGCTCTCTCTCCCCCCTTTTTTGTTCTCTCCCCCCTCTTTGGCTCTCTCCCCCCCTCTTTGGCTCCCCCCCTTTGGCTCTCTCCCCACCTCTTTGGCTCTCTCCCCCCCCTCTTTGGCTCTCTCTCCCCCCTCTGTGGCTCTCTCTCCCCCCTCTTTGGTTCTATCTCCCCCCTCTTTGGCTCTCTCCCCTCTTTGGCTCTCTCTCCTCTTTGGCTCTCTCTCCTCTTTGGCTCTCTTTCCTCTTTGGCTCTCTCTCTCTCTCCCCCCTCTTTGGCTCCCCCCTCTTTGGCTCTCTCCCCCCCCTTTGGCAATCCCCCCCTTTGGCTCTCTTCCCCCCCTTTGGCTCTCTCCCCCCCCTCTTTGGCTCTCTCCCCCCCTCTTTGGCTCTCTCACCCTCCTCTTTGGCTCTCTCTCCCCCCTCTTTGGCTCTCTCTCCCCCCTCTTTGTCTCTCTCCCCTCTTTTGTTCTCTCTCCTCTTTGGCTCTCTCTCTCCCCCCTCTTTGGCTCTCCCCCCCCTTTGGCTCTCTCCCCCCCCCTTTGGCTCTCCCCCCCCCTATTTGGCTCTCTCCCCCCCCTTTGGCTATCCCCCCCTTTGGCTCTCTTCCCCCCCCTTTGGCTCCCCCCCCCACTTTGGCTCTCCCCCCCCTCTTTGGCTCTCTCTCCCTCCTCTTTGGCTCTCTCTCCCCCCTCTTTGGTTCTCTCTCCCCCCTCTTTGGCTCTCTCCCCTCTTTTGCTCTCTCTCCTCTTTGGCTCTCTCTCTCCCCCCTCTTTGACTCTCCCCCCCCTTTGGTTCTCTCCCCCCTTTGGCTCCCCCCCCTCTTTTGCTCTCTCTCCCCCTCTTTGTCTCTCTCCCCTCTTTTGCTCTCTCTCCTCTTTGGCTCTCTTTTCTCTTTGGCTCTCTCTCTCCCCCCCTTTGGCTATCTCCCCCCCCCTTTGGCCCTTCTCCCCCTCTCCTGCTCCCTCTCTGAAAGCCTTTGCCTCTCTGGCCACGCCCCCATCGTGGCACCACGCCCGGCCATGCCCCATTGCGGTGACACCCGCTGGGCACGCCCCTCGCTATGCCCGGCCACGCCCCTCGCGATGCCCGGCCACTCCCCCATCGCGACCCTCCCGTCGGCCACGCTCCCTGACACTCTGCTTCAGCCTTGCTCTGTGCTGAGTGTCAGGATCCAAACGGCCAGGTATGTAATGTTTGTCACGTGCAGTCTCTACTGCGCATGACTGCATCTGACAAACATACTTGGCCATTTATTATATAGGATATATATATATCTCATACCTCCCAACATTTCTGTCTTTGCATCTGGGAGTCGGGACCCAGGAGGATGAAGGGGTGGCTGTTGCCATTTTGTGTGTGGGACTGTTTTGGGAGGGGCAAGGTTGTGGGTGGATAGTGGGTGGGGTCATGTGACATATCGAGCTAGTTGGGACTTCTGATATATAAATATTATATGTGAGAAATCAAATACTGTATTGCAAAATATCTAAATTCAAATAATTGCCTTTGAAGTGTTTAATCCTGTCATCTGCAGAGTTTTGTTGCTTACAAGCATTCTAGGGATACAGCTTTTTAACCCCTTAAAGACCGGGTATTTCAGACAAAAACTTTACCAAAAGACCAGAGCATTTTTAGCATTTTTAGCATTTTTGCCATCACTACATTTAAACAGAAATCGAGCCTTTTATATATTTACTTATCAAAACTATATATATTTTTTTAAGTAGAAAACCCAAAGTATTGATCTAGGCCCATTTTGGTATATTTCATGCCACCATTTCACTGCCAAATGCGATCAAATAAAAAAATGTGTTAACTTTTTCAGAAACTTTAGGTTTCTCACTGAAATGAAAAATGCAATCATGGCACAAATGGTTGAAAAAGCTTCTCTGGGATCCCCTTTGTTCAGAAATAGCAGACATATATGGCTTTGGCATTGCTTTTTGGTAATTAGGGGGCCGCTAAATGCAGCTGTGCACCACACTTGTATTATGCCCAGCTGTGAAGGGGTTAATAAGGTAGCTTGTAGGGTTAAGTTTAACTTTAGTCTATAGATTACCCTCCCACCTGACACATCCCACCCCCTGATCCCTCCCTAGTCCCTCTCAAACAGCTCTCTTCCCTCCCCCACCCCACAATAATCACCCCCATTTTAAATACTGGCAGAAAGTCTGCCAGTACTAAAATAATAGGCACTTTTTTAATGTAGTTTCTGCAGTGTAGAATCCCCCCTAACCCCCCAACCTCTCTGATCCCCCCAAAAAGCTCTCTAAACCTCCCCCTCTACCTATTAGCCACCATCTTAGGTACTGGCAGCTGTCAGTACCCAGTTTCAGGTATTTTTTTTTTTTTTAATAAAAAAACCCCACAAAAACATTTTTTCTGTAGTGTAGCTGCCCCCTACCTCCCCCCTCCATCATTTACCCCCTCCACATCTGAGATTACATCTGTGCCTACCCTCAAATCCCTCCCTCCAAGTCTAGGATCCCCACTCCTTTCTTCCCCCTTCCTCCTTCCCCCTCCCTGCAGCTGTTTTTTTTCCATAGCGTAATGGTCCCACCCGCTCCCGCCCCCTTCAGCGATGGGCTGAACACCCGCCTCCCTCCTTACCCTCCCACCCACCAACGATCGGCACAATCATTGTCCGATGTAGAGAGCAATTTTATTTCTGCAGTGCCCCACTCGCATATTTTTAGCGAGATTGCGGCACAGAGAAGCCCAGGACTGCAGCATCGTACAGGGTACAACGCTGGTCCTTAAGGGGTTAAAGAACACTAACAGACAGTTTTAAATTAACTCCTGCATTGATCAATGCAATAATTAAGAAGCCTGTAGCTGGGTCAGACAAACCAAAACATACTTAAAGTTACAGTAATCATAGATCATTTGTTCAAAGTTTAATGTCCCTCTAACAGAAAGATTACAAGTGGAGAGCAAATTAGCGCTTCAGCTCGCGTTAACTCCGGTAGACAGAGATTTTTTTTGCGCTTGTATTACAAGTAATAAGTTTGCACGAAATTTTTTTATCTCCTGTAGAAGTCAATGGAGAGCAAATAATTTTAAAAACCTAAAACCCATACTTGCGCGCTAACTTGACTGCATATATTCAAGAGCGCTAAACCCAACATAAAATATTAATATTTCACATTCCAATGTTTTTCACATATCAGAATATGTTCTTCTTTGTGGGTGTATATATATATATATATATATATATAAGTCCAATAAACAGCTGCCACTCTATTTTGCACAAAACAAACCAGTCATGTTTCGGGGATCTCACCCCTTCATCAGACTAAGGCCTCTATTTAACAAAGTCTGTCGGACCTGATCCGACAGTGCGGATCAGGTCCGACCTCGCTGAATACGGAAAGCAATACGCTCTCCGTATTCAGCATTGCACCAGCAGCTCACAAGAGCTGCTGGTTAGGGATGGGCGAATGTTTCGCAACATTCGAAAAACGGCACGAATTTTAACACACTCGTTCGTTCGAATCGAATTTCGAATGTTTACATAACATTCTAACATTCGATTTTCGAATATTCGGTTTCGAATTTTACGATTACATTCGAAAATATTCGAATTCGAAAAATTCGAATTTAGATTGTAATAGTATTTCTAATGCTTTTTCTTTAAATGTAATATTCGAATTATGCAATATTCGAATTCGAAAAATTCGAATTTAGATTGTAATAGTATTTCTAATGCTTTTTCTTTAAATGGAATATTCGAATTATGCAATATTCGAATTAGAAAAATTCGAATTTAGATTGTAATAGTATTTCTAATGCTTTTTCTTTAAATGTAATATTCGAATTATGCAATACGTGTATTCGAATTCGAAAAATTCGAATTTAGATTGTAGTAGTATTTCTAATACTTTTTCTTTAAATGTAATATTCGAATTATGCAATACGTGTATTCGAATTCGAAAAATTCGAATTTAGATTGTAATAGTATTTCTAATACTTTTTCTTTAAATGTAATATTCGAATTATGCAATATTCGAATTCGAAAAATTCGAATTTAGATTGTAATAGTATTTCTAATGCTTTTTCTTTAAATGTAATATTCGAATTATGCAATATTCGAATTCGAAAAATTCGAATTTTGATTGTAATAGTATTTCTAATGCTTTTTCTTTAAATGTAATATTCGAATTATGCAATATTCGAATTCGAAAAATTCAAATTTAGATTGTAATAGTATTTCTAATGCTTTTTCCTTAAATGTAATATTCGAATTATGCAATACGTGTATTCGAATTCGAAAAATTCGAATATAGATTGTAATAGTATTTCTAATGCTTTTTCTTTAAATGTAATATTCGAATTATGCAATATTCGAATTCGAAAAATTCGAATTTAGATTGTAATAGTATTTCTAATGCTTTTTCTTTAAATGTAATATTCGAATTATGCAATATTCGAATTCGAAAAATTCGAATTTTAATTGTAATAGTATTTCTAATGCTTTTTCTTTAAATGTAATATTCGAATTATGCAATATTCGAATTCGAAAAATTCGAATTTAGATTGTAATAGTATTTCTAATGCTTTTTCTTTAAATGTAATATTCGAATTATGCAATACGTGTATTCGAATTCGAAAAATTCGAATTTAGATTGTAATAGTATTTCTAATGCTTTTAAATGTAATATTCGAATTATGCAATATTCTAATTAGAAAAATTCGAATTTATATTCGAATTCGAAAAATTCGAATTTATATTCGAATTCGAAAAATTTGAATTTCGAATGTAGACATTCGATATAATTATAAACATTCGAATTCGAAAGTGACATTCGAAAACTGTAAATAACATTCGATTTTCGAATTTTTAAGAATATTCGTTCTTATCGACATTCGAATTTAGAATTCGAATTTCGGTAATAACATTCGTTCTAAATTCGAAATTCGAAAATTTGCACATTCGCCCATCCCTACTGCTGGTGCAACGCCGCCCCCTGCAGACTAGCGGCCAATCTTGTCAATCAACCCGATTGTACTTGATCAGGTTGAATTCCGGCGATGTCTGTCTGCCTGCTCAGAGCAGGCGGACAGGGTTATGGAGCAGTGGTCTTTGTGATCGCTGCTTCATAACTGCTGTTTCTGGCGAGCCTGCATTCGGCGCTTGATAGATAGGCCCCTGAGAGTATTTTTGTGTTTTATATACTGTATATAAGTAAATTACAAAACAATTGGCACATTAAATATGAATGTAAATTGCATTGCTTTAATGCACATGGGATAGCTCACGTATTACAGGTTGAAAGTAGAATCTTTGCGCATGAGCAAAATCCGATGTGCACTTACTTCAGGACTTTGGATATTGCGATTGCGCTAACTTCTTCTACCCAGAGACTTCAATGGAGAGTGCAAACTTGAAAAAAACGAACACATCGCTTCTGTGCTAACCCGACAATAGTTAAACCTACAACGCTAACCCAAAGGTAGTTATGTATATTTTACATTCCAATGTTCTTCACATTTATTTTTAAATAAATATTTCTATATTATATATGATGTATTTTATATTATTTTAAAATATTTATCTATACAGATAGATATAGGAATATTTATTTAAAAATACAAAGAACATTTTCCCCTATGAGAAGAATTAATTTCTTATTTCCAGGTATTTGAGTGGAAATGGCATACATATACATATACACACACATATATATATATATATATATATATATATATATATATATATAGATATATATATATATATATATATATATATATGTATATATGCATTATAGACCTTTACATTCAAATACTTTTTCATATACCATATACCTTTTAACTATTATAACTTGTTATTTTTAATATTTAGTTTAGTTAGCACATATATAAGTTTCAACTTTATTTTAATGTATTTATGTTGTGTTTAATGCAACTTTTTTAACTTGTAACTCACGCACAAGTTAACGCAGACACAATATATGAATTTATTGTGCGTGCTAATAGTGCGCCACTTGTAATCTAGCCATTAATGGGAAATTTGATTTTGTGTTTAATGTCCCTGAAAATAAATAACTTTTCTGGAAATCTCTGCATGCCAGCCTCAAATTCTCTCCAAGATACTCCTACATCTTGACCCAAGGACTCATCATGCCAGTTTTAGTACTCTCAAGGCCACATTCCATTGTAGATTATCACACTCTCCACTTCCTGCAAATATTTGTATTCATGGAATAGACATTTATATTCATGAAGCTTGAAGCTTTTACTCTGGTAAAAGAAACCTTGGGCACGATCACATACTTGCCAATTTTTAGTCTAATCAAGCGATCACATACCCAGCACAACAGACAAGTTACGCGTGTGTATTTTACACGTTTTGCGCATTTTTTACTCCCATAAACTAACATAGAATTGGCTTCACCAGTAAGTATCACATATGCAGCGCAAGGACTTACGCGCGCAGAATGGAGATATTTTACTCCATTTTAATCTTGCCACGCATAGGCAGGCGCAGTAACCCTTAAGCATAGTAAAAAAGCACTGTAACTCGCTGGAAGCCTTAGCAAAAACCTAACACATGCGCAATATCAACCCCTAAACCACCATCCCTGCACATCGTAATGTCTAATAAAATGTATTAACTCCTAAACCGCCAACCCCCATATTGCAATGTCTAATAAAAGTTATTAACCCCTAATCTGCCAACCACCCACATCGCAAACACCTAACTAAACTATTAACCCCTAAACCGCCAACCACCCACAACGCAAAGTATCTAATTAAACTATTTACCCCAAACTGCTATCCCCCCACAACGCAAAGTATCTAATTAAAATATTAACCCCTAAACCACCATCCCCCACAACACAAATTACCTAATAACCCTATTAACCCCTAATCCACCATCCCCCACAACGAAAACTCCCTAATAAACATATTAACCTGTAAACCGCCAACCCCCCACATTGCAAACACTTAATTATATTAACACCTAAACTGCCAACCCTCACAACCCAAAGTATTAAACTAATAGCTAAGCCCCCTAACCTAACACCCCCTAATTTAACCCCAATTAAAATGCACTGAAATAAAATTCAGAATATACTACTACCTTAAAAATGCATAAAAGAATAAAAAAAATAAAAAAAAAAAAATTACTAAAAAAAAATAACATTACAGAAAAAAAAACTAACATTACAAAAATAAAAACCCCTAACATTACAAAAAATAAAAAAACTAACATTACAAAAAATAACAAACAAAATTATCCAAAATAAAAAAGTTATTCCTATTCTAATAGCCCTGTTTAAAACAAACAAACAAAAAAAAAAACACAGCAAAAAAACCCTAATCTATAAATAAACTACCAATAGCCCTTAAAAGGGCCTTTTGTAGGGCTTTGCTGAGGCGGAGTGGTCATCGGCAACTTTCAGTTGACACGGAGGTCCTCTTCATGCGATCTCCTGCCGCATGCTGAAGATTGAATACAAGGTACTCCTTTTATATAGGGGTACCCTTGCATTCCTATTGGCTGACAAATTCAAATCAACTAATAAGATGAAAGCTGCTTACATCCTATTGGCTGATTTGACTTTGATTCTTCTTTGATTCTTGGGCTGAAAAAGAGCTGAATACCCTTTTCGGGGCAATGGGTAGATTACTTTTTTTTTAGTTTATTGTTTTTGGGGGGGGGGTTTGGGAGGTGGGGGGTTGTAATGTTAGGGGTAATTTGTTTATTTTATTTGCAAAAGAGCTGTTTATAGATTAGTTGTTTTGTTTTTTTTAACGGGGATATTAGAATAGGAATAAAAAAGGAGTTAATAATTTAATTAGATACTTTGCGTTGTGGGGGGTTGGCGGATTAGGGGTTAATAGGTTAATTAGGTGTTTGCGATGTGGGGTGAATGGTGGTTTACGGGTTAATAACTTTTATTAGTGATTGCGATGTGGGGGATGGTGGTTTAGGGGTTAATAACTTTTATTAGTGATTTACTATGTGGGGGTGTGGCGGTTTAGGGGTTAATAGCTTTTATTAGTGATTGGGATGTGGGGGGATGGTGGATTCGGGTTTTTAAATGGCGTTTTGATGTGTCGGTTTAATTAATTCTTTCCAGTTTAGATTTTTACTTGTAAGATCAACTTTTATTTATTTTTTAGTTACGTGTGTAAGATGATATACTGTCGTAAGTATAACATAAAAATTAAAGAAGTTTAATATTAGTAAATACAACCCTAACACCTAGATTATGAGTTTGGCATTAACAGGGGTGCGTTGCTTACGAGGCTTTTTTTTCTAACACTACCTTAAGCCAACGCTGGTATTACAGGTTTTTTTAAACCTGGCGTTAGCCGCAAAAAGGTGAGCGTAGAGCAGAATTTAGCTCCACATCCCACCTCAATACCAGCGTTGCTTACAGTAGCGGTAAGCTGGCTAAACGTGCTCGTGCACGATTTACCCATAGGAAACAATGGGGCTGAGCTGTCTGGAAAAAAACACCTGCAAAAAATCAGCGTCCAGCTTCTAACGCAGCCCCATTGTTTCCTATGGGGAACAAAAAAAAATATGTCTACACCTAACACCCTAACATGAACCCCGAGTCCAAACACCCCTAATCTTACACTTATTAACCCCTAATCGCTGATACCTACATTATATTATTAACCCCTAATCTGCTGCTCCGGACACCGCCGCCAACTACATTATCCCTATGAACCCCTAATCTACTGCCCCCAACATCGCCGCCACCTACATTATATTTATTAACCCCTAATCTGCCCCCCAACGTCGCCGCCTACCTACAATTATTAACCCCTAATCTGCCAACCGGACATCGCCGCCGCCCAGGGGCGTATTAAGGCATAGGCCAATGAGGCCGGTGCTTAGGGCAGCAGATTTTTAAGGGGCAGCAGAATTTTGAGTCCCTAGGGCCACTCTACTGAACTCAGGGCCAGGTGGCTAAATCAACCAATTACAAATGACTTAAATGGCTGGCCCGGCTATTACTATCCTATGGGATTGTATGTGGAAGCGCATGACGTGGTGACAGTGGAGGCGGAGCTCACTTGGGCAGCCTGGCCTGGACTGAGAGGGAATGCGGTATTCTTCCTGGCTCCACCGTGTGATTGAGACTCACACAGACTATACAGTGCAGTGTGCACTACACCGTGACCACCGTGAAACAGCATATGCCTTTCTCCCTTCAATACATCTTCATTAGGCATTAAAATACTTAAACGGATTAGTCACTAAATACTTGTACATTTACTGTTTGTCTATCTGTATAGATTCAGCAATAAATACTTATTCTTTAGACAACTATGTGACTTAAAACACAACTGAAAATATGTTGTATGCATTTAATACATTCAGAAACAATACAAGTATATACTTTATTATGATTGTATCATGTGACTTTATCCCCTAGGATACAATTCCTAATACTATCATAACTACTGTTGTATTTTTTTAAGTACTTTTAAAGGCCAGTTTGTATATTCATTACATATTTATCGAAGCAGATATTTTGCTTAAAGGGACACTGAACCCAAAAATTTTATTTTGTAATTCAGATAGAGTGTGCAATTTTAAGCAACTTTCTAATTTACTCCTATTATCAATTTTCTTCGTTCTCTTGCTATCTTTATTTGAAAAAGAAGGCATCTAAGCTTTTTTGGGGATCAGAACTCTGGACAGCACTTTTTTATTGGTGGTTGAACTTATCCACCAATCAGCAAGGACAACCCAGGTTGTTCACCAAAAATGGGCCGGCATCTAAACTTACATTCTTGCATTTCAAATAAAGATACTAAGAGAATGAAGAAAATTTGATAATAGGAGTAAATGAGAAAGTTGCTTAAAATTTCATGCTCAATCTGAATCACGAAATAATTTTTTTGTGTATAGTGTCCCTTTAAATAACTGTCAATCACCAAAGAAGATGTTTAGGGTTAAACAACTACCTACTGACAAACTATCATACAGTGAAGGATATTTTTTTCTGATATAAACACTTTAATCATCTGACTTGCAAAATAATGTCTATATATATATATATATATATATATATATATATATATGTGTGTGACCAGAGTGAATGCAAGCCCTGGTGAACATCTACTTAAAAAGACATTATTTTTTTAAATTTTTACACCCTGCCCCAAAAATATTATGTCTAAAAAAAGGCCTCAAACCTGGGGTGGGGTGGGGGGGGGGGGGGGCAGCAGAATTTTGAGTGCCTAGGGCAGCACAAAACCTAAATACGCCCCTGCCGCCGCCACTTTAATTAAGATAGGAAAAATCCTATTGGCTGATGCATTCAGCCAATAGGATTGAACTGCCATTCTATTGGCTGTTCCAATCCTATTGAATGTTCAATCCTATTGGCTGATTGCATCAGCCAATAGGATTTTTCCTACCTTAATTCCGATTGGCTGATAGAATCCTATCAGCCAATCGGAATTCAAAGGACGCGATCTTGGATGACGTCATTTAAAGGAACCTTCATTCTTCGTTAGGACGTCGTTTGAAGAGGATGGCTCCATGTCGGCTGGATTGAAGATGGCTCCGCTCCGGAAGGATGAAAATAGAAGATGCCGCTTGGATGAAGCCTTCTGCCGTCTGGAGGACCTCTTCTGCCCCGATTGGATGAAGACTTCTGCCGTATGGAGGACCACTTGTGCCAGGCTGGGTGAAGACGGCTCAAGGTAGGGTGATCTTCAGGGGATTAGTGTAAGGTTTTTTAAGGAGGGATTGGGTGGGTTTTAGAGTAGGGTTGGGTGTGTGGGTGGTGGGTTTTAATGTTGGGGGGGTATTGTATTTTTCTTTTACAGGTAAAAGAGCTGATTACTTTGGGGCAATGCCCCGCAAAAGGCCCTTTTAAGGGCTATTTGTAATTTAGTATAAGGTAGGGAAATTTTATTATTTTGGGGGGCTTTTTTATTTTATTAGGGGGATTAGAATAAGTGTAAATAGTTTAAAATTCTTGTAATTCTTTTTTTATTTTCTGTAATTTAGTGTTTTTTTTTTCCGTAATTTAGTTTATTGAATTTAATTGTAATTAATTGTAGGTAGTTTAGGTAATTTATTTAATGATAGTGTAGTGTTAGGTGTAATTGTAACTTAGGTTAGGATTTATTTTACAGGTAATTTTGTACTTATTTTAGCTAGGTAGTTATTAAATAGTTAATATCTATTTAATAACTATTCTACCTAGTTAAAATAAATACAAAGTTGCCTGAAAAATAAATATAAATCCTAAGCTAGCTACAATGTAACTATTAGTTATATTATAGCTAGCTTAGGGTTTATTTTATAGTTAAGTATTTAGCTTTAAATAGGATTAATTTATTTAATTATGTTAAATGTATTTCGTTTAATTTAAATTATATTTAAGTTAGGGGGGGTTAGACTTAGGGTTAGACTTAGGTTTAGGGGTTAATACATTTATTATAGTAGCGGCGATGTTGGGGTCGGAAGATTAGGGGTTAATAAATGTAGGTAGGTGTTGGCGACGTTGGGGGTGGCAGATTAGGGGTTAATAAAATTTAACTAGTGTTTGCGAGGTGGGAGTGCAGCGGTTTAGGGGTTAATACATTTATTAAAGTGGCGGCGATGTCCGGTCGGCAGATTAGGGTTTAATAATTGTAGGTAGGTGGCGGCGACGTGGGGGGGGGGCAGATTAGGGGTTAATAAATATAATGTAGGTGGCGGCGATGTTAGGGGCAGCGGATTAGGGGTTCATAGGTATAATGTAGGTGGCAGCGATGTCCGGTCGGCAGATTAGGGGTTAAAAAATTTTATTTCAGTGTTTGCGATGTTGGGGGGCCTCGGTTTAGGGGTTAATAGGTAGTTTATTGGTGTTAGTGTACATTGTAGCACTTTAGTTAAGAGTTTTATGTTTCCGGCGTTAGCCCATAAAACTCTTAACTACTGACTTTTAAATGCGGTAGGAGTCTTGACAGGAGAGGGTCTACCGCTCACTTCTTCCAAGACTCGTAATATCAGCATTAGGCAAATCCCATTAAAAAGATAGGATACGCAATTGACGTAAGAGGATTTGCGGTAGCCTCGAGTCGTGGAAGAAAAGTGAGCGGTGAGCCTGTACCTGTCAGACTCGTAATACCAGCGTTAGGAAAAAAGCAGTGTTGGGACCTCTCAACGCTGCTTTTTAAGGCTAACGCCAAACTCATAATCTCGGTGTTAGGTTCTTCTATGGTAGAAATCAAATGCTGTTTTGCTAATAACATTATTGCAATTATTTAGGTACATATGAGTGTGTATTATGAATAATGATCCCAATATTTACAAAGAACTGGAGAATGAGAAACTATCACTGATTTCCTATGTGGAGATCCATCTAAATTCTTAGTGAATCCTGGGTGTATATTACATGGGAGAATGTATGGAAGAGAGAGTCTGTCAGACTGAGTTATACTCTTATCAGTGAGTGAGTATTTGATTTGGGGATGATCTCTTTACAGACACCAAATACAAAAAGGTCTGCTGTCCCCAGCTGCTTGCACCACATAAAACAGTCATTTGTGTATTTCTTATAACAGCAGCTAGTGCCTGAGCTTTTAGCTTATTGTTACATTAACATCATAATGCTTCCCCTGGGGTGTTTGATGTTTATAAGACTGTTTGTTGTTGGATTTTAGTCAGGAAGCACAGAAGTAAAAATAACCTGACCTCACACCGCTGATTTAGATATTCCGATAAGAGCAGAGCTCCGCCTGCAAAGCTTTAGGAAAATTCATGGTGCACCCTTGTTACCTCTGATTCTGGGCATTCGATCTCTTCAGAACCTTACTGACAAGCAGCCTCACAGCCCAAAAGTATGGGGATAGCATTAATATACTGTTAACAACAGCAAGAAAAATGAACATTACAGGATATACTAAATTGGATAGCTTTTCTTGTTCAAATTTATAAGCAGTTTATAGGATGAAGCTTTTTTAGGTAGATCCCATTTCCATTTTTATGGCTGAGGACTGCAGAGACATGGGTTGAGTCTGAGTTGTTATGTGGTCATATGGATGAGCGGAGATGCAGATCCATGAGTTAGATCTGAGGTACAATTTAGTTTTATGGCTGTGAGGGACTGCAGGGTTATGGTTCAGATTTGGGGCCTGATGTGAGAATATAGCTGAAAAGGGGAGAAAGATCATAATTTGTAATCTGGCATCTGATGTGGATAGCTAGCAGGAGCTTCAGGACTATGTTTCTTATTTAAGATATTATTTGGGTATTTATCTGACACATGGTGAGGCAGAGCAGGCATCTAATGTGAGGTTTAATATAGGTTTATCTGCAGACTGCAGAGTCACATTTCTAGTCTGATATGCGACTGGGCCTTTAGCTCATGGAGGGGGTGCAGACCATGGATCTGATCTAAGGTATTATGTGAGAAACTTTTTGGAAGGTACTGCCGGGCCATGGATATGGTCTGAGGTGTGATGTGTGCAAATATTGCTGAAAGGTCTGCGCAGCCATGAAGTTTGATCTGGAATCTTATATGTGAATATGCATACCTCCCAGTGCTAGAAAAATGTGCTCTTGACTGAACATTAAGGAATGTTCCCTATATGCATCAACCTGCAAACTAGATCAAGTTCACCTGCAACCTTTCTGTGCCATATGTTAATTTTAGATTCCAAGTCAGTTGTTTGTCTTCAGCACAGCCATTATGCTAGTTATTTGTCTTTACCAGACCACAGAGGGATATTTATCAAGCCGTCAACCGCAAATACGCTGGAATTCCGCAGCGTAATTGTGGCAAGCTTGATCCGACCTAGTTATCAAAGCCTACAGAATGGAAAAATTTGAAATCTGTGACGTAACATACGATCCGCCAGTCTCAATCCGACACAGATCGATGCTTACGTCATTACAGATGTTCTGAATACACATTCGGCACTATTTGACACTTTTTAAAAGTTATCAAATAGTGAACCGGTACGCTCGCAGCTATTCCGGCCCAGCGTACCTGGTTTTCAATCCGCCACCCTGGAGGCCGCGGATGCCATAGGAATCAATGGGAGTCTGAAAGCAGCGAAAGCTTATGTTGGATGCTGCCAGATATCCTATTGATTTCAATGGTAGAAAACCAGTAACGTTTACACCTAACACCCTAGCATAAGCCCCGAGTCTAAACACCCCTAATCTGCTGCCCCGACTTCGCTGCAAGCTAAATAAAAGGTATTAACCCCTATCCACCGCTCCCGGACTCCGCCGCCACTAAATAAAGTTATTAACCCCTATCCCGCCCCTCCCGGACCCCGCCGCCACTAAATAAACGTATTAACCCCTAAACCTCTGGCCTCCCACATCTCTACCATTAACTAAACCTATTAACCCCTAAACCGCCAGCCTCACACATCACCATAAACTAAATTAAGCTATTAACCCCTAAACCTAACAACCCGCTAAATTTACATAAAAATTACAACATTCCTATCTTAAAATAAATTTAAACTTACCTGTAGAATTAAAAGAAACTATATTAAACTATTAATTAACCTACCCTAACTATTATACTAAAATTACATTAAACTAGCAATTAAATTAACTATATTACATATTAAAAAACACTAACCCTACTCAAATTATTTAAATCTACTATTAAAAATTACTAAATTACAAAAAAATAAACGTTAAGTTACAAAACCCCCCACTAAATTACGAAAAACAAACAAACTACTGTATCAAAAATAAAAATGAATTACACCTAATCTTATAGCCCTATCAAAATAAAAAAGCCCCCCAAAATAAAAAACCCCCTAGCCTACACTAAACTACCAATGGCCCTTAAAAGGGCCTTTTGCGGGGCATTGACCCAAAGAGATCATCTCTTTTACCTGTAAAAAAAAATACAAACACCCCCCAACAGTAAAACCCACCACCCAACCAACCAACCCTCCCAAATAAAAAGCCTATCTAAAAAACCTAAGCTCCCCATTGCCCTGAAAAGGGCATTTGTATGAACATTGCCCTTAAAAGAGCATTTAGCTCTTTTACCTGTCCAGACCATACTCTAAAAATAAAACCCACCCAAAAATCCTATTGGCTGATTAGAACCGCCAATAGAAATTTAGCAGCTCTAATCTTATTGGCTGATTGGAACCTTTCAGCCAATAGGAATGCAAGGAACGCCATCTTGGACGATGTCACTTGCATTCAATTTCCAGTTTACGACGGCGACCGTATTGAAGAGGAGATCCGCGGCAGATGTCTTCAGGATGGACCTGCTCCGCGCCGGATGGATGAAGATAGAAGAGGCCGCATGGATGAAGACTTCACCAGATGGATGAAGATGGAAGAGGCCGCCCAGATGAAGACTTCTTGTCGGCTGGATGGATCCTTCAAGCGGAACTTCAAAAACTGTAAGTAGATCGTCAGGGGTTAGTGTTAGGTTTTTTTAAGGGTACTTGGGTTGGTTTTATTTTTAGAGTAGGGTCTGGGCAGGTAAAAGAGCTAAATGCCCTTTTAAGGGCAATGCCCATACAAATGCCCTTTTCAGGGCAATGGGGAGCATAGGTTTTTTAGATAGGCTTTTTATTTGGGGAGTTTGGTTGGTTGGGTGGTGGGTTTTACTGTTGGGGGGTGTTTGTATTTTTTTTTTACAGGTAAAAGAGCTGATTTCTTTGGGGCAATGCCCCGCAAAAGGCCCTTTTAAGGGCCATTGGTAGTTTATTGTAGGGTAGGTTTTTTTTTTATTTTGGCAGACTTTTTTATTTTGATAGAGCTATTAGATTAGGTGTAATTTGTTTTTATTTTTGATACTGTGGTTTGTTTTTTTCCGTAATTTAGTGTTTTTTTTTTTTTAACTTAGCGTTTATTTTTTTTTGTAATTTAGTCATTTTTAATAGTAGATTTAAATAATTTGAGTAGGGTTAGGGTTTTTTAATATGTAATATAGTTAATTTAATTGCTAGTTTAATGTAATTTTAGTATAATAGTTAGGGTAGGTTAATTAATAGTTTAATATAGTTTCTTTTAATTCTACAGGTAAGTTTAAATTTATTTTAAGAGAGGGATGTTGTAATTTTAATGTAAAGTTAGCGGGTTGTTAGGTTTACGGGTTAATAGCTTAATTTAGTTTATGGTGAGGTGGGGGGCTGGTGGTTTAGGGGTTAATAACTTTATATAGGTTGCGGCGGGGTCCGGGAGCAGCGGGATAGGGGTTAATAACTTTATTAAAGTTGCGGCGGGGTCCGGGAGCGGCGGGATAGGACTTAATATCTTTATTAAAGTTGCGGCGGGGTCCGGGAGCAGCGGGATAGGGGTTAAACATTTTAGTATAGTGGTGGCATTTAGTGACAGGGTATAAATAAAGTTGGTAAAAAGCCGAATAGACACGAGATCGATGACTGCTAGTTAACAACAGTCCGATGCTCATCGCCCCGTACTTGGTGCGCGACTTTTTGCCGGCTTTTTTAAATAAATATGGAGATCGTATTCAGGGCCGCAGCCGCGATGTTAGGCAATGTTAGGTGAGCGTATTGGTGCCGGCGAATGCAGCATAGTTGAGGCTTTCATAAATATCCCCCATAGTGTTTATGTCTACTATGTGCCCACATCAGGCCAAAGATCAGATGCCTTTCTGCCCCTTTATATCTACATCAAACCTGAGAGCAGCTTGATTCCCTAAGCAGCTTGTTTATGCTTATGTCAGGTTCCAAAGCAAATGGTTCCCCCCTGCAGCATGTGTATGTTAGCAATATGCCTACATCTACACAGACCTCATACACGCCCCCACTCTGAAGCCCCTTTATGCAAACTATATGCCCACAACAAACCCACCAAATGCACACCAGTCTATGGACCAGATGCATGCCGCCTTTGCTCCCATTATGCCAGCTATACTTTCACATCAAACCACAAACAAAATGTTATTCTGTGTTATAAACTGTTTTCAGTTTTTATTTTCTGCTCTCTCTAACTCCATTTCTCATCTCCATTTGTGACACATGCTTCTTATGATTCCCTTCCTACATCTCTAATCTCTTACCTGGCACCTTTTTACCACACTCTGCTGGGGTGCCACAAGGCTTGGTTCTAGGTCTCCTTCTCTCTTTCATCTATACATAAGCTTTAAAGCTCTAAAGAAACTATACAATAGTAGGTTATGATCATTTTTAGTGATAAATCACAAATTGGTTAACTTACAATATCTAATATTATCTAACTTTAAACATTTGAGGAATACCATTAAATATTTGCCCTATAAAATGTTAGTAATATCAAAACAATTATGGAGTTTGAGGAAGATAAATTTATGGGGCACATTGGGTAGTGTTTGATTGTGAAGTGTTTTTATAAATAGTTGGAATTTTTTAATAAATAGCAAGCAATAACAGGGAGTTCATTTGAAAATGATTGGAACTAAAAGGTTAACTTATAATAAATGCCCTTGCTTTAACTATGAGTTTACACTCCCGATAGTTTCACATATAGGTAATATGTAGTAGTTTCATTACTGGCCCCTTAAGTATGAAATGTATCAGGATTTGAGAATTGTCAATTTGTTTTAACCAATTATGTGAAGCCTTCACAATTTTAAATACCAAGCTTGGCAGCCAACAATTAAGCTATGATTACGGCTTGTATAGCCGAAACACGTCAGCCATTGTGAAAACCAAGCCCAGGGTTGATGTTGTGCTGTATGGTTCTTTGGATACCAAAGATGTTTTAATATGTTTTGAATTTAATGAAGAAGATTTTTATACCAAACAAGGTTCCTTTTAGGCAAACTATATGCCCACAACAAACCTCAAACCAAATGCACACTAGTCCATGGACCAGATGCATGCCACCTTTGCTCCCATTATGCCAGCTATACTCTCACATCAAACCGCAAACAAAATGTTATGCTGTGCTATAAACTGTTTTCAGTTGTTATTTTCCGCTCTCTCTAACTTCATTTCTCATCTCCATTTGTGACACATGCTTCTTATGATTCCCTTCCTACATCTCTAATATATATTACCTGGCACCTTGTTACCGCACTCTGCTGGGGTGCCACAAGGCTTGGTTCTAGGTCCCCTTCTCTCTTTCATCTATACATAACTGTTAGGCTCCTAATAAAGTTCTATAGGTTTTAGTACCTCTCTGCACCACACCAATCCTTGCTCACTAACTAACCAATAATATCTCATCCTGGGTGTCTTGTCATTATCTATGGCCGAAATCTCCAAACCACATTTTTCTTCTTCCCCTTTTCTTTCACAACACAATCCCTCAATTATTAAATGCAGTGAACAACACAAACATCTTTCAAACCCTTCTTGGTGTAACATTTTATTCAGAACTTTCTTTTGCTCTTTACACTCAGTCCTACTACTTCTATCTCAATATTTTGCCTTCATTTGGCACTTTCACATATAAGACACAATTACGATTCTAATATCTTCATGTCTTCCCTTGAATACTCCAGTTTCATTCACTCAGATCTCCAAATCCATCTGCTGCTTCTATCTGTCAATCCCACCATTTGCTTTCCTTAACCTCATGAATATGGGAAGAGAGTGTGCCAGACCTGAATGCTGCACGAATACATCAACCACTTGAAGGAGCAGTAATAATCTTGGGCACCACAAAACATGAGGCACCCAAAGCAAGACATGGGGGCCTATCTATCAAGCTCCGAATGGAGCTCGATGCCCCGTGTTTCTGGCGAGCCTGCAGGCACGCCAGAAACAGCAGTTATGAAGCAGCGTTCACAAAGACTGCTGCTCAATAACCCTGTCCGCCTGCTCAGAGCAGGCGGACAGACATCGCCGGAATTCAACCCAATCGAGTACGATTGGGTTGATTGACACCTCCCTGCTGGCGGCCCATTGGCCGCGAGTCTGCAGGGGGCGGCGTTGCTCTTGTGAGCTGCTGGTGCAATGCTGAATACAGAGAGCGTATTGCTCTCCGTATTCAGCGAGGTCTGGCAGACCTGATCCGCACTGTCGGATCAGGTCCGCTAGACTTTGTTAAATAGAGGCCATGGCCCAAAACTAAACAGCTGATCAGTGGGGGAATTCTCACTACCTCCTAATATTCCAGCCCTGGCTGCTTCTTATAAAAATAATTGCTCTGTAGAATACAGCATCTTGGTTTCATCTATAGAGTGTTAAAGCAAACATTTTGTATCAAGTAAACTGACTTAAATTGGATTCATGCAGCCAGACGGAATACTGTCTCTCGAGCTAGTTGGTCTGATTTTTTTAACTCACTTTTATTTTCTTAGCAAAAAATGATTGGTTTCTAATTATCTATGGCTCATATGGTACTACTCTTAGCTTTCATCTGTGAAGTATGGAATGCTCAGGCTGGCAAATATAGAGCTACATTGAAGTTAAATTAATTGATGCATAAAGTCACCGTTCAGGAATGAAATGGATAAGTTAATCATAACTATCTTATCTGGATAAGAGATTGTTGGGTGACAGAAAATGAAAACAAGGAGGATTTACTAAGAGGTGACTCAGCTGCCAAAAACTCTAAAGGTAAACACTCCCACCTCCCTAATAAGCATACCTCATAAAGCATACAGTGTACATATCATCCTACAGATAGACAAAAGAACTGTTACAGGTTAAACTGGAATATTTTATCCATGACATATAATGTTCCTGTGGTTTTCTGTTATATTCCTATTAAAAATACACACTGCTTACTTCTCACACATGGAAATAAGGCAACATGTACTTTCACACTTTACTTACTTCCCACATATCAAGCTAGAAAGAGGGTCACTTTTACTGTTGACATCAGTTACTACTATTCCCAATCCAGTCAAATGTGCCTCCTTCATCAAACACGCTGGATTTTAGTGATATGCCTTTTGTTATCATTAAATTTTTCATAAATGCATGTGCTACAGAGCAACCACACTCATAGGGGCCGATTTATCATTGTGCGGGTGGACATGATCCGCTGTAAAGGATCATGTCCGCCGCACATCGATAAATACCGACAGCAAATACTGTAGGCATTTATCATTGCACAAGCATTTCTCGTGAAATGCTTGTGCAATGCTGCCCCCTATACATTTGGGGCCAATCGGCCGCTAACACAAGGTGTCAATCATCCCAATCGTATCCGATCGGGATAATTGCTGTTCGTCAACTCAGAAGTGGCGGATGAGTTGAGGAGCAGCAGTCTTAAGACCGCTGCTTCTTAACTTCAGTTTCAGGGGAACCTGAAACTACGGGGTTAGAATGCAGCATCCACTGCTTGATGCATCTAACCCATAGTTTCTTCTTTATCATGGCCCCTTAAGGAAACAACTTACACACAATGAAAAGTGGACTTTAAGTTTTTCTTTTAAACACTAACAACTCTTAAAAAACAAAGACATTTTAAGAGCTAGGATAGATATGGGCTAGGATTTATGCATGGGTCAAATCCTAATAAAAAAAAAATAAGTTTGAGAACTCAACAAGATTTCTGCGCTCCCCCCAATTAATATTTGTCATCTCATACCTTATACTACTACACTGGGTATTTATAATAGTGTTTTGAAAAGGTATTTTCCTGTGGAAGGAAAAGACTAGCTTTGACAGCACCACATCTTTAAAACAGCATTAAATGTATAAGTTTTCTCCACACCTACCCCACACAAGAATTTAATAGTATAAAAAACATGCCACTGCTCCCTCCCCCTCAGTCCCTGCCATCCCTGGCCCGCTTTCCCCCTTTGCCGGGAAGGGGGCGGGTCTAGGGGCAGCAAGGAGGGGATGGGGCCCCCTGCTCCCAGTGCGGACCCTGGAAATTACCTCTATTTTTTCAACTGCATTACATAGGTAACATAAAGAGGATACTATAAATAAAACAAATAGAGTTGCACAAATCCGTGTAGCAATCTTTACACATCACTGCATTAGAGCACAGCAATAAATCCCCTCCGCAGCAATAAATATTATATTTTGTATAACCTTATTTGTAAAGTCTGTCTGTAATAAAGGTGCATAAATGCTAGGCTGCTAGGCAGATCAGCAGAGGTTTCATGTCACAACAGGCTCTCTACTTGATGGAAGGCAAAACTACTGCAATTTCATACTGTTTCAGGACTAGTGGACTAATAGAAATATTTAGTCCTGGTGATTGGGATTATAAGGTCCCTTAAATCTATAATGAAATTCAAAGCTCTGTTTATAATAACGGAAAGTTTCATAAGGGATGTCCCTTTAACTTCAAATCCAATGCAAAGCTCTGTTTATAATACTAAGCACAGTTTTACGGTGATATCACTTATAATTCCATTCTTCGAATAATCATTGACATCTCATTAATATTATTGGTTATTTGTAGAGCACCAACAGATTCTGCAGCGCTATAAACATAGGCGGAGTACAACAAAACATTTATAGGAATCAAACAAGTAGAGGGCCCTGCCAAGAGTCGCATTGTTGTAGTCAGCTCTTAAGAAGGTGATCTACAAACAGCTGGACTCTTAGGCTTACATGCTAAGGGGGTTTAAGGGGATAGCAATGGAGAAGAGGAACTGGTATAAAGAAAGGTTAGTTTAGGCTGTATGCATCCCTGAACAGCAGAATGTTTAGGGAGCGCTTGAAGCTTTCAAAGCTAGGGGATAGTCTTGTGGAGCGAGGCAGAGAATTCCACAAGATGGGAGCCAGTCTGGAGAATTCTTGTAAATCGGAGTGTGAGGAAGTAATAAGAGAGGAGGAGAGTAGGAGGTCATGAGCAGAGCAAAGGGGACAGGAGGGAGAGTATCTGGAGAGAAGGTCTGAGATATAGGGGGAGCAGTGCAGTTGAGGGATTTGTATGTCAGAGTGAGAATTTTGTGTTTAGTCCTAGAGGCAAGAGGAAGCCAGTGAAGGGATATGCAGAGAGGTGCAGCAGATGAAGAGTGACGTGTAAAGAAGATAAGCCTGACAGAGGCATTCTTTATGGATTGTAAAGGAACTAGTTGGTAGCTGGGGAGATCAGAGCGGACAGAGTTGCAGTAATCGAGGGGCCAGATTGTCAAGGATGGAAGTAAGGGTGGAATTAAAGTGGCAGATAGATTGGTCCGGGCAGGAAAAGGAGGAGATGGATGAGAGGAGAGGTTAGAGGGAATTAACAAGCTGTTGCTGATCTAATGACATAATGTTTCTGTGAAGTTTGGTGTGAGGAGTAGAAGGAGGGAGAGTTATAGGGAGGGACGATATGTTGCATGTAAGGAGAAGGTGTTCAAAAGAGGAAAAGGGGAGTTTGTGAAGTTTGAAATAGTGCATCAATAGCTAAAGATCAGGTCAAGGGAATGACCGTCTTTGTGAGTAGGAGAGTCAGTCCATTTTGACAAAACGAAAGAGGAAGTGAGTTGCAGAAGTAGTTTTGCAGAGAAGGTAGTGGGATTGTCAAGAGGTATGTTGAAGTCACCAAGAATGTGGGCAGGGGTGTCTGAGGAAAGGAAATAAGGAAGCCAGGCAGCCAAGTGATTTAGATATTGAGTTGAGGAGTCAGGGAGTCAGTATATGACTGCAACACATATAGAGAGGGGAGAGAATAAGTGAATCATGTGTTTTTCTAACGGGATGTATTTGTTGAAAGGTGCAACGAGAGGAAAGTAAAATACCTACACCACCTCCTTGTCTATTACCAGACCTAGGAGTGTGGCTGAAGTGGAGACCCTCATGTGACAGAGCAACAGTAGATGCTGTGTCTAGGGGAGAGAGCCAGGTTTCTGTTAGGGCCAGAAGGTTGAGGGAGTGGGAGATAAAGAGGTCATGTATAGAAGTGAGCTTGTTGCAAACAGAGCAAGAGTTCCAGAGTGCACAAGTGAAAAGGGTAGTGGCTTTAGATGTGAGAGGAATGTGAGTAAGGTTACCTGAGTTTTGTTTTCTGAGTCTATGGAGCGGTACACATGGATGTGCACGGCTAGGAAGTTGTTGGGCACCAGGATTAGGGGAGATGTCACCAGCAGTTAGTAAAAGCAAGAGGGAGAGTGACATGAGATGAGATACAAATTTGCAGTAATGAGATGAGGTGCAGGGGGAGAGACAGTGTTTAGGAATAGGTAAAGATTGTGAGTACAAAAGTAAGGTGAGTTTAAGAGAGATGGGCTAATTATCAGTGCAGGTGGAGAGTAATTGAATAATGTAGTTTGTTATAGAGACAAGAAGGTAGCAAAAAGGAATATGAAGATATTGAGCATTTTTACAAGAGTGGGAACCAATTAAACACATAAGACACAGTATTACAGCAGCACTTGCATAAGGAAACAATGAGATACATAAAACATAATATCTCTCATAACATTATTGGCTAGATTACCAGTGGCGTGCTAATTTTTTTTCACTCCCGTGCAGATACTGTTCAAAATAAAGTTTTAATGTAGGCGGATTGAAATTAAATTGTTTGTGCGCAAGCAAAACCCGATGCTCGCTAACTTCAGATATCGCAACCGTGTAAACTTCTTCTCCCTATAGACTTCAATTAAGTGCACTTTTAAAACAAAAACTAACACTTATCGCTTGTCTTCTAACCAGACACCATAGTAGGGATACAGTGCTAAACTACGTAGTTCTCATAGAAGAATATATTGTTTTTATTTATATATATATATATATATATATATATATATATATATATATATATATATATACAGGAACATATATTTAAAAATACAAAGAACATTTTCTACTATGTACAGAACATTGGAATGTAAAATATTTATATTAAATACACAGTAAAGAAAAAAACAAGCCAGATTACGTGTGGAGCGCTATTTAGTGTTTTCGCTAGAGCGCTAATTACACTAGAAGTAAACCTTTTGTGCACGTTGGGTTGCGCTGGTATTACGGGCTTATGTAATCACCCTAGACATATACAAAACACGGAAGGGGACTGCACTCTCAGACTGGACTGAGTACACATCCCATGACCCTGCAGCATGCTCAGACCTGGGTGTTCACTGGCACTCACAGGATGCTGTGCTGTCCCCAGTCACAGGGAGTTAACCCCAGACCAATCTGGGTGCAAGAACCATAGGGAAAATTACAAAACAAATTAATACAACACACAGAGAAAGTCCAGCACTCACAAGTTCTCAGCTAAGATTGAAAGCAAAAATGGAAGGTTAGTTACCGCATCTGGCCAAATGGGACAAGCTCAGGTACCACGTCAAGGTTCCTTCCAAAACCTGGGTCCCTAAAACAGCCACACAATGCAAGCTCTCAATCCAACAAACTGGGAACAAGTGAAGGGTGCACAGGGCTTGTCCCAATTGGCCAAATCCGGTAACTAACCCTTCCATTTTTGCTTTTAATCTTAGCTGGGAGCATGTAAGCGAGTGCTGGACTTTCTCTGTGTGTTGTATTAATTTGTTTTGCAATTTTCCCTATGGTTCTTGCACCCAGACCTGTCGGTGGCTAACTGCCTGTGACTCTGGGGACAGCACAGCTTCCTGTGAGTGCCAGTAAGCACCCAGGGCTGAACTTGTTTCAGGGTCATCGGATGTGTACCCAGTCCAGTTTGAGTGTGCGGTCCCCTTCCGTGTTTTGTATATGTCTAGGGTGATTAAATTAGCCTGTGCACCCTTCACTTGTTCCCAGTTTGTTGGATTGAGAGCTTGCATTGTGTGGCTGTTTTAGGGTCCCAGGTTTTGGAATGGACCTTGACGTTGGAAGGGACCTTAGCCGAGAGCTTGTAAGTGAGTGCTGGACTTTCTCTGTGTTTTGTATTAATTTGTTTTGTAATTTTCCCTATGGTTCTTGCACCCAGACCTGTCTGGGGTTAACTGCATGTGACTCTGGGGACAGCACATGGGGGTCTCCACTTTAGTTACACTCCTAGGTCTGATAAGAGATGGTGTTGGTATTTTACTTTCCTCTCATTGCACCTTTCAACAAATACAGCCCTTCTCTTGCCTCACATTTTCCTAATTTGAAACCCACATGTTTCGCTTATTCTCTCCCCTCTCTATAAGTGTTACATTAATATACCGCCCCCCTGGCTCCTCAACTCTATTTCTAGATTACTTTGCTGCCTGGCTACCTTATTTCCTTTCCTCAGATACCCCTGCCCTCATTCTTGGTGACTTTAACCTCCCTGTTTACAATCCCACTGCCTCCTCTCCAAAACAACTTCTGCAACTCACTTCCTCTTTCGGCCTGTCACAATGGACTGAATCTCCCACTCACATAAATGGTTCCTCCCTTGATCTGATTTTCAGCTATCGATGCACTATCTCAAACTTCCCAAACTCCCCTTTTCATCTTTCTGAACATCATCTCCTCACTTGTAACATCACATCACTCCCTACAACTCTCCCTCCTTCTACCCTTCGCACCAAACTTCACAGTAGCATCTAGTCATTAGATCAGCAACAGCTCGCTAGCTCTCTCAAAACTCTCCTCTCTTCCATCCCCTCCTTCTCTTGCTCTGACAAATATATCTGCCACTATAACTCCACCCTCGCATTAGTCCTTGACAATCTGGCCCCAGCTTCCATAGCTCGGAAATCATACACTCATCCTCAGTCCTGGCATACTCCTCTGACACGGTACCTACGCAGATGTTCCCATAATGCTGAATGACACTGGAGAAAATCTCGGAGTTCACCTGACTTTCTTCACTACAGGTTCATCTTGAATTCTTACTATTCTGCCCTCAATCTATATATGCAACCTTACTTCTCTACTCTTATTATTATTATTATTATTATACTTTATTTATGAAGCGCTAACATATTCTGCAGCGCTGTCCATGGATACAATTAATTTGAATAAAACAATACAAGACTTGTAAGAGACAGGACAAAATTTACAAACACATACAGGAGGGATTGAGGGCCCTATTCCCATGGGAACTTACTCTTAGCTCTACTCTTTCTTCAAACCCAAAACGTATGTTTTCCACGTTCAATACTCTTCTCCGCCCACCCCTACCTCCTGCTACAACTTCTCTCTCAGCTCAAGACTTTGCAAGCCACTTCAATAACAAAATCAACTCTGTCAGAAATAAAATCAGCTCTCAATATACTACCAGTCTCCCACCCCCTCAAAAGCTCACAGTCATCCAAAACCCACATAGCCATAAATTTAGCTCTTTTGCTCCTGTTACAGAGGAAGAAGTTTCTGCCCTTATACTGCCCTTTTCACCTCACTACCTGTCCCCTCGACCCCATCCCCTCACAGATACTCCCCTCCCTCTCTTCTACCCTTACCCCTATACTCACACACATCTTCACCCTCTCCCTCAGCACTGGTATATTTCCCTCATCTCTTAAACATGGACTGGTCATACCTATCCTCAAAAAATCTTCTCTCTATCCAACCTCCCCATCCAACTACCGCCCTATTTCCCTACTCCCTCTTGCCTCAAGGCTTCTTGAAAAGCTAGTATATGCACGTAGAGTATATCCCATTTCCTTGCATTAAACTCCCTCCTTGACCCACTGCAATCTGGATTTCACCCCCCATCACTCCACAGAGACAGCAATTGTTAAAGTTACCAACAACCTACTTACAGCAAAATCCAAAGGCCAATTCTCTCTGCTTATCCTCCTTGATCTGTCTGCAGCCTTTGATACTGTCGACCAACCTCTTTTGCTTCAAATCCTCCAATCCTTTGGCATTTGCGACACTGTTCTCTCATGGTTCTCTTCCTATCTGTCTAAGCATACCTTTAGTGTAGCCTTCTCTGGAGCATCGTCTTCTCCGTTACGACTTTCTGTTGGGGTACCGCAAGGCTCTATCCTCGGTCCCCTTCTTTTACCATGCTACACATCATCATTAGGTTACTTAAGAAAGTCCTATGGGTTTCAATATCATTTGTATGCCAACCACACCCAAATCTACCTCGCTGCACCAGACCTATATCCTTCCTTGCTAACCCGTGTCACTAACTGTCTCTCTCATATCCCATCTTGGATGTCCTCTCACTACCTTAAGCTACAGTAAATCTCTCCAAAACTGAGCTCCTTATTTCCCCCCCTTCTTCCAAAATCTCCACCCCCATTTCTCTATAACTGTCAATAACTCCATCATTACCCCTACCCCACATGCCTGATGTCTTGGGGTCAAACTTTACTCAGATCTTTCTTTCACTCCTCACAGTCAGTCCTTGGCTAAAGCCTGCTGCTTCCACCTTAAAAACATCTCTAAAATTAGACATTTCCTTACACAAGACACAACTCAGATTTTAATCCACTCTCTCATCCTTTCCCGCCTTGACTACTGCAATTCCACCCTCTCTGGTCTCTCTAGCTGCTGCCTAGCTCCTTTACAATTTATAATGAATGCTTCTGCCAGGCTCATCTTCCTTACACATCACTCTTCATCTGCTGCACCTCTCTGCCAATCCCTTCACTGGCTTCCTCTTGCCTCCAGGATTAAATTCAAAATTCTCACTCTGACATACATAGCTCTCAACTGCACTGCTCCCCCCTACATACCCTTGGCTCTGCCCACAATCTCCTAGTCTCCTCCTCTCTTGTTATATTCTCACATTCCTGTTTACAAGACTTCTCCAGACTGGCTCCCATCTTATTGAACTCTCTGCCTCGCTCCACAAGACTCTCCCCTAGTTTTGAAAGCTTCAAGCACTCCCTAAAGACTCTACTATTCAGGGATGCATACAACCTACACTAACCTTCTTAACTCCATTGCTATCCCCTTGAACCCCTTAGCATGTAAGACTATGAGCCCAGCTTCATAAGAACTGACTATAACAGTGCGACTCTCGGCAGGGTCCTTTACCTACCTATGTTTATAGTGCTGTGGAATCTGTTGGCGCTCTACAAATACCTGATAATAATAATAATAAAATATATACAGTGGGGCAAAAAAGTATTTAGTCAGCCACCAATTGTGCAAGTTCTCCCACTTAAGAAGATAAGAGTGGCCTGTAATTTTCAACTATGAGAGACAAAATGTGGAAACAAATCCAGACAATCACATTGTCTGATTTGAAAATAATTTATTTGCAAATTATGGTGGAAAATAAGTATTTGGTCAATATCAAAAGTTCATCTCAATACTTTGTTATATATCCTTTGTTGGCAATGACAGAGGTCAAATGTTTTCTGTAAGTCTTCACAAGGTCACACACTGTTGCTGGTATGTTGGCCCATTCCTGCATGCAGATCTCCTCTAGAGCAGTGATGTTTTGGGGCTGTCGCTGGGCAACACAGACTTTCAACTCCCTCCAAAGGTTTTCTATGGGGTTGAGATCTGGAGACTGGCTAGGCCACTCCAGGAGCTTGAAATGCTTCTTATGAAGCCACTCCTTCGTTGCCCGGGTGGTGTGTTTGGGATCATTGTCATGCTGAAAGACCCAGCCTTGTTTCATCTTCAATGCCCTTGCTGATGGAAGGAGGTTTGCACTCAAAAGCTCACGATACATGGCCCTATTCATTCTTTCCTATACATGGATCAGTCGTCCTATTCCTTTTGCAGAGAAATAGCCCCAAAGCATGATGTTGCCACCCCCATGTTTCACAGTCAGTATGGTGTTCTTTGGTTGCAACTCAGCATTCTCTCTCCTCCAAACACGACGAGTTGTGTTTCTATCAAACAGTTCTACTGGTTTCATCTGACCATATGACATTTTCCCAATCCGCTTCTGGATCATCCAAATGCTCTCTAGCATACTTCAGACGGGCCTGGACATGTACTGGCTTAAGCAGGGGGACACGTCTGGCACTGCAGGATCTGAGTCCCTGGCGGCGTAGTGTGTTACTGATGGTGGCCTTTGTTACGTTGGTCCCAGCTCTCTGCAGGTCATTCACTAGGTCCCCCCGTGTGGTTCTGGGATGTTTGCTCACCGTTCTTGTGATCATTTTGACCCCATGGGGTGAGATCTTGTGTGGAGCCCCCGATCGAGGGAGATTATCAGTGGTCTTGTATGTCTTGCATTTTATAATTATTGCTCCCACAGTTGATTTCTTCACACCAAGCTGCTTGCATATTGCAGATTCAGTCTTCCCAGCCTGGTGCAGGTCTACAATTTTGTTTCTGGTGTCCTTCGACAGCTCTTTGATCTTTACCATAGTGGAGTTTGGAGTGTGATTGTTTGAGGTTGTGGACAGGTGTCTTTTATACTGATAACAAGTTCAAACAGGTGCCATTAATACAGATAATGAGTGGAGGACAGAGGAGCATCTTAAAGAAGAAGATACAGGTCTGTGAGAGCCAGAAATCTTGCTTGTTTGTAGGTGACCAAATACTTATTTTCCACCATAATATGCAAATAAATTCTTTACAAATCAGATATTGTGATTGTCTGGATTTGTTTCCACAATTTGTCTCTCATAGTTGAGGTATACCTATGCTGAAAATTACAGGCCTCTCTCATCTTCTCAAGTGGGAGAACTTGCACAATTGGTGGCTGACTAAATACTTTTTTGCCCCACTGTATATGTATATACACGTCTATATATGTGTTCATATGTGTATATATGTAAGTACATATAAGTTGTCAAGATAACCAGAGCATTGCAGAATACTTTATGATACCTTTTTTATTGGACTAACATGATACTTAAACTTAAAAGTTTTCAAGATTTTTCTTTTCTTCCTTAGGTCTGAAGCAATACTAATAATATTACAGAGTTTAACATATTAAACAAGCTGTTGTTAGAGAAGGGGAGGGGGTGTTGTAAATAGCAGAATCGGCCTGAGAGTGAAATTCTTCACTCGTGCAAACCCAATGCGCTTATTTAGTTTGCACTTGAGCAAACTCGCTTACTTTCCCAAGCATGCAAGTTATCATAGTCGCAATATTGGTTGTCGCAACCCACACTGACAAAGAGTGCCACTTGTAATCTAGTGTTATATAGGGTATTATTATTATTCTTTATTTATAAAGCGCCAACAGATTCCACAGCGCTGTTCATAGGTAACAAAGATAAAAGGACAGTACAATATGAGACACCAGACAAAATTTAACAAACAAATACAGGAGGAATTGGGAGTATGATGGGTATGATGTAATCTATGATTCCCTTGATCATATCATAATCTGCAAAACGTCTGTCTATATTGCAATACTCATTACACTTTTGTCTACCCTAACACAGCATACCACTACACTTTGTCTTTCAGAATATCTGAGAAATACACTTTGCCCAGGAGTGAATTCAGGTGCAATATTTAAATATTCAATAAAAACAATCCTATTTATCAAAATAAGCCCATACCTAGTTTTGTTTTTTTCATCATTTTCCTAACCTTTTTCTGTCATTCTGTCATTAGTCATCTTCATAAAGAAAGCACACTAACAGGAAGCATGCATTAATTTGATCTTATATTGAAAGAGAGAAAAGAGAGACATCTAAAAATGAAATGGGATAAAAGGCTTGAATTTTGTACATTAATTAGCATAGAGAACATACAGTCTTGTCATACTAAAGTCAAGGGTGCTCGGATTACACTAGGAAAGCTTACTGAATTGTGAAATGTTGTCTGCCATATTAGACCTAAGAAGAATAGAAAAAGCTGTCACGCATCAGTATATCACAGACACTGGAATTCATTGCTGCTCATTTGGTAGTCTCTGATTCCAAGGACACATTAAAAAATTAAATAAAATAGTTGAATCTCAAATAAAGATCAGGTTAAATCATATATATCATCCACATACAACACAGATATAACGAATTTCACCATCACCACTTCATGGTCTATTTAAAAGGTAACATCATAACAAGAAATGCATTGATACAAAATTTAAAGAAATACATTGAGATACACTAAAAACAACTTTAAATTGATTTGGGCTCTTAATCGATGTCTAGATTACTGTGATGGTATGTGGATAATGCAATACTATTGGTCAGGAAAGTAGGTAGATACACCTGTTTGTTAGCTCTGATGAAGTGCCCTTGAGGCAGGAAACGCGTCAGCTGCAGTACCTGTTTGCTGTGTCCTTTGGCTTTTATATGCATACCCAATGAAATGGACATTTTAATACAGATCTTTCTCCTGGCTTGATCTCATTTATGGTGATATTCTCTGAGACAGCTAACTTTGTTTTGCTATTTCAATTTCGTTGTTTGGGCAGAGTGGAGAGCCCTTGCAGTCTGGAGGAAAGCCTATGCCGAGTCACTGTGTCGGCACGAAATCAAAGCTACACGCACACCGTTAGCTGAAACCTGTACTCTGCAAACAACCAAGCAGTGAAGACAGCTGCCTACTCCAAATTACAGGTGTAGGATAACGGAACCAACACTGTGTGGAGGTGTGGTAAAACCATACGCTTTCCCTATTACCAATCAGGGGTTGATACTTTGGAAGTTTAACTTTATAGCCGCAACAGTGTGGGACTCGTAGTGAGTTGATACTATAGGTAATCCATATATGTCTATTGGGACAATTCTTTTTACCTTCAGTCTGTGATTACTAACATGGGATTAAGTATATTTATTTTTTATCATATTAGAAATAAAGCAAAAATATAAACTAATACAGATGACATGAAAAGGAGAAGTAACCAGCGCCCAGGACTGATATCTGCTCACTATAAAGAAGACCCCCTAATAGGTCTAAAAAATCCTGATCCATTAATACAGATGACACCCACTGGTGGGAAGTAGCAAGTCCTCCAGCACTTCCAATAAAAAAGGCCTTTATTAATATTTCAACATGGGTCAACAAATAACTGCAACATTTCGGACCTAGCTCAGCCCTTCCTCATGCATGAGGGCCAGATTACAAGTGGAATGCTAGCCTGATATTTGCGCTTTACTTGTAATACCAGAACACTTCTCTAGGCTTCAATGCAAGCCTCATTCTCATGCCGTGAAACACGGCACAAGAGCCTAACGCATGGAATGGGGTAAGTCGCGCAGCTATGGGCAGCAAATTGAAATATATATGTAAGCATATACATATATATTTACAGGGAGCAGACAGTTCCCCATAGACTGCAATGCAAAGGCACTTCTCAGTGTTGTTTATTTTTTTTTAACACCCACCAACTTTAACTTCTAAAAACTTTTTCTTTGTGCAATATAGGTACAATATACTTTGTTCTGATCCCTGGTTAATTTTCAGAGTGCTAATTGCAAGTTTGTGGTGGCAATAACCAATCACTTGTAATGGCTGGTTATTTATGGCGTGCCCGTAAATTAGCACTCTACTTGTAATCTAGCCCTAAATACTTAAACCATAAAATTTAAGTTTTGGGTCCCAAGCTTAGCCTGCTTTACTGCTTTATAATTTCAGTGCATTGGGATTGATAGCAGTGAGCAGCAGTTGCTCAGTGTTTGCAATGTGCAGTATAATTCCCTCTACAGCAGGTTTACTATGCTGCTGCTATGTGTGCTATACTTTGTTATGTTGGCAGCATGGCTTTCTTTTTTGCCAAACTCTTAAGTGCACACAGTCTGCCTTACTTTAACTTTAACTGCTTTATTGCTGTAACAAAGAAGCACTAAGCATTGCAATATGTGTTACTCATCACTTGAAATGGATTTTACCTTTTACCCATTTCTTTTTTAAAGCTTCATTTGTGCAATGTTTATTACTTCCTGTCACATCCCTATAAGGAGGCTGTGTTCTCTATAGGAAGGTCTATCTAGCTCAATGTCATTAAAACCTCAAGAGTAACATGAGCTGGTTTACTATTAATATTAAAGGGACAGTCTACACCAGAATTTGTATTGTTTTAAAAGATAGATAATCCCTTTATTAGCCATTCCCTAGCTTTGCATAACCAACACAGTTATATAAATACACTTTTTACCACTGTGGTTATCTTGTATCTAAGCCTCTGCAAACTGCCCCCTTATTTCAGGTTATTTGACAGACATGCATTTTAGCCAATCAGTGCTGGCTCATAGGAACTTTGCGTGCGTGAGCACAGTGTTATCTATATGGTACACATGTACTAACACCCTTTAGTGGTGGAAAAACTGTCAAAATGCCCTGAGAGAAGAGGCGACCTTCAAGGGCTTAGAAATTAGCATATGAACCTCCTAGGTTTAGCTTTCAACTAAGAATACCAAGTGAACAAAGCAAATTGGTGATAAAAGTAAATTGGAAAATTAATTAAAATTACATGCCCTATCTGAATCATTAAAGTTTATTTTGGACTAGACTGTCCCTTTAAGTGTACAAATGCAATATACGTATGTGCAGCTTATGCAACCAGTGATGTTTAGTAACTCATAATTCACTTAGAAGTAGTTATTAATTTTTATAATATCGTGCTCAAAATTTACAAATGTAATCAATGTTTAGATCTGTTTCTTAATAGCATTCATGATCATGAGTGATTGCAGGAAATTTGACAAAGGCGCTTTTAGAAACTCAGCTCAATTCAGCTGAATTGACCCTGTGGCAAAGAAATTGCAAACAATTCAGCAAAATAATTATTCCTGGTCTCTTATTTTTTTATTGTTATTATTATTATTATTATTATCAATTATTTTTTTATTTTTTTTAGATTTCCAAACGTAATTTTATTCTTTAAACGTCATATAAATGTATTATGTATACTTTGCATATATTATCAGAGTTAAATGAGGCAACTTACCACAACTACACTCTACAAAGTATTTTTTTAGATATTTTTTTTATTGTATTTATTTAAAAAAAAAAGTTCATTTACAGTTCTGAAATTATGCATTATATACCAAATACAAAATGTATCATACAGAACAATTACAGTACATTAATGATAATATATTATAGAGAAAAAAAAAATCAAAATTTAGATTCTCTTTGGTCAACAGATACAGTATTCCTCTCCACTAACTTCAAGCTAATACTAATTATTGTTTAGATATTTCTAGCTTGCAGTTCCTGTTCCATTTATAAATAAAATTGTCTGAATCCCTATCAACTATTTTATGTAAAATTAAATTGTATATATTAGATATCTTAATGTTCTTTTTATCAGCAAGTTTATAGCTCTTGAAAGGGAGAAGTCATCCATAAACCAGGTTGTATTCTAATAATAAATTCAACATAATGCATTACCTGGTAGTAATAGAACTCTTGAGAGGGGGAAATATCATAAATTAAAGCAATCTCCCTAAATGATTTAACTTTTATGAATTTATTTATTTTTAAAACTTTTATTATTCCATATATTAAAGGGATATTGATATCCTACAGGGAACTTAGGGTTTTGCCAAAGTGGTAGATAGCCTGAAAACGTGATTATTGTCAGAGTCTTTATTTCCTCTATAACAAGCATTGAAAAAATCGAGAGGAAACTCGATTTTAGTTTTTGTGGTAAATCTTTAGGTTTGCTATGTAACATATAGCTCAGACTAATGTTTCCTATCCTCTCCTGGTCTAATTCATAAGTATTTTCTTTTTTATCTAGTAGCCACTAGCCAATCTAGGCTGTATTTCATGAGTATGGATATTTTGTAATATTCTAAATTTGGTTTGTATATGGCAAATATATATTTTTAAAACTAATTCTAGCTTTCTTATTATTCCATAAAAAAGATATTATGGCTTTTTCAATTTGGCATATAATCATTTTTATAAGATGGATCTTACCATGTAAAGATAATGGCAAATTCACCCAAGCTTTTAATTTATACTTTATTTTTACAATAGCTGGTTTCAAGTTTAGTTTATAAAGGGTTTGAATTTTTTGATCAATCTTAATGCCTAAATATTCTATAGGTAGAGATACATCTTGAAAGGGAAGAACAAGATCTTTAGATGTTTTAAATAGCCAAAGTATTTGTGATTTTGTATGATTAATCTTGTAGCCTGATAGATGGCTATATTGATCTATAGCATTGAAAATTTTGTCAAGATGTACTTTTGGATCAGAGATAAATAATAATTAATCATCTGCATATGCAACCAATTTCAGTTTACATCTCCCAATCTCAATACCTGGATTAATTTGATTTAAAATGGCTAACAAAGGTTCCAAAGAAATATTAAATAACAATGTGGATAGGGGACATCACTGTCGAGTGCCACATTGTAACTGTATTGACTCTGCAAATTGTCCATTTATTTGTACAAATGCCATAGAGACTGTATAGATGTTGTTTTTTTTATAAATTCCAGAAACACTGCCTTGAAACCATGGAACACCCTCCCGCTGCACCTCAGACAATCCACCTCCCTTACAAAGTTCAGAAAGGACCTCAAAACCTGGCTCTTCGACCGAACGCCCAACCGATCCCCTCTCCTATCCACTTCCCTTAGCACCTTGAGACCCTCACGGGTGATTAGTTCACGCTCTATAAGTACCTAATATATAGAATAGATAGATAGAAACCAAAATTCTCTAATGAGGTAAAGAGATGGGGCTATTCAATTCTGTCGAAGGCCTTCTCTACATCAAAAGCTAACAAGAAAGCCTCCGGCAGATTACCATGCTCCTCTCCTTTTCCTCTATCATCATATTTTTTAATGGCATATAACATTTTCCTCAAATTTGTAACTGAGGATCTGCCAGAAAGAAAGCCTGTTTGATCCGCTGTAAGAAAGTCTGGTTATATTGTTTTTAATCTATGTGATAAGATTTTCATCCACATCGATTAATTAAATGGGCCTATAAGATTGTGGTAAACAGGCATCTTTATTTGGTTTTGGAATTACAATTATATAAGCTAATTTAAAGTTTTGAGGTGGTAAAATCCCATTTATATAATTTTCATGAAAAATTTGAAGCAAAATAGAGACTGTTTTGTTTATTAATATTTTATAAAATTCAGCCAGAAGCAAATCCGGACCAACTGCTTTACCTAGCTTCAAAGAATCAATTGTATTTTTTATCTCTTCTGAATTTATAGGTTTATTTAGAATTTCTAATTTAGCATCTATTATTTTTGGTAGCTTAATTTTTGCCCAAAAATTATTAACATTCTTTAATCTATTTTTTTGTGATGTGTAGAGATTTTGATAAAAACCTGCAAATGCTTTGATCTAACATGAAACTTAAAAGACAAGTTTTCAAGAGTTTTCCTTTCTTCCTCAGGTCTGAAGCAATACTTTAACATTTAACATTTTAAACAGCTGTTGTTAGAAAAGGGGAGGGTGTGTCATAAATAGCAGAATCGGCCTGAGACTGAAGGTCGTCACTTGCACAAACCCAACACGCTTATTTAGTTTGCACTTGAGCAAACTCGCTTACTTTCAAGCACGCAATACTGGTTATCGTGACACGGATTGACAAGAGAGGGACACTTATAATTTAGCCCTATATAAGGTATGATGCAATTAATGATTCCCTTGATCATATCATAAGCTGCAAAACTTCTGTCAATATTGCAATACTCATAACACTTTTGTAATGCTCGATACCTTGCCATCTTATATATCATATAAGATGCAAAAAGAAATGAAATTAAAAAAAAATGTAGGCAGGTTTTCATATAAAGATATTTATGCAGACATTACTGCAAAACGTATTTAACATTATTCCATCATTAATATTTCATGATCTCATAGCATTCCCTAAAGATTCACAACATATTGTGAATGTTAAAGTAGACATTCTTTATACCTTAACATCTTCACAGATACATGTCTTGCCACTTTTACACTAGCGAGAATGCTCTTCTTCAATTAAACCTGTATGATTCAGAAAGAGCATGCAATTAAATTTAAAAATGAAAAAATCCAATTTATTCCATTATCAAATTTTGCACGTTCTTTTTAAATGCACACTTTTTAAGACACCAGCTCCTACTGAGCATGTGCAAGAGTTCACATTGTATACATATATGAGTCTATAATTCACAGATGGCTGTCCCGTAATCCAAAGGGCAGGGAAATGTAAGGAAATTCAAAATTAAATTCAAAATTCCACATGAAATTGTAAGGGAAAGAACAACAAAAATATGAATGCTTTACTTATGCGGACATTCACAAGGCATAGCCTGACCTCAGTATTGCAAAATCAATGAGAGGGAATTTAAGAAACCACACTAAGTCCAACAAACCCTTTGATATTTGGGCTCACAGTGAAAACCTCAGACCCGCCATTTACTACAGGCCCTGTAGAGTATCATTGCTTCTAAACTTGCATAATGGCTTTTGATGCAGAAACTATCTTTGTATAATTAAAGGAACTTCTGAATGTCCACTTATGGAAGTCCACATCTGTCTCAGTGCTCAAGATTGATTTGATGTGTCTAATGGAGCTGAGCTGGACCTGCTCATACACTTTGAACAGACAAAGCATGGGCCTCAGAGTGAGTGGTTTCCTCTGTCTAAGAATGTGTTGAGTGTAGCCACTGTTAAGTCTATTGTAATATGTCCTGACAGTGGGGAGGTGATTTCCTATGGTCCATAGTACCCTGGTTCATTTGTGAGTTTGTGGGATTCAGGAGTAGCTGGATTAATTACACTTATGGTGGTTGAGATAAAGGCCTCTAGTTATCAAGCCGTCAACCGCAAATACGCTGGAATTCCGCAGCGTATTTGTGGCGAGGCTGATTCGCTGTAGTTATTAAGCCCTACAGCCCGGCAAAAGTAGAATATAGTGACGTAACATACGATCCTCCGGACTCAGTCCGACACAGATTGATAGCTACGTCACTACAGATGTTCCGAACGCAAGTTTGGCCCAATCTGACTACTTTTGCTAATTATCAAAGAACTAGCAGGTACGCTCGCCACTATTCCGGGCCAGCGTACCTGGTTTTCAATCCCTAACACCCCCTAACTTAAATATTATTTAAATTAATCTAAATAAATATTCCTATAATTAAATAAATTAATCCTATTTAAAACTAAATACTTACCTATAAAATAAACCCTAAGATAGCTACAATATAATTAATAATTACATTATAGCTATTTTAGGGTTTATTTTTATTTTACAGGCAACTTTGTATTTATTTTAACTAGGTACAATAGCTATTAAATAGTTATTAACTATTTTTTTTTTTTTTATTTATTTATTTTTTTTTATACAAAAAAGAAAAAAGACAAATACAAATAACACGCAATTCTCCATGCATGGAGATTACAGCATAAAAGAAACAATATATAGAAAGGGACAAAAGCCAGGTAGCCATGACCCTTTCCCAGACAACTCAAAGAAGAAAAAAAAAAAAAAAAAAAAAGGGTAGTAGTAATGAAGAATATTCCCTCTCTCCTCTCGCCCCCCCGTATCCCCCCACCCCCCGTCTACAATCAACTAATCTAATTTAATGTTAATGATTTGTTCTATATATTGTACGAAGTTGTTTCCCTGAGAGCCCACGAAAACTCTCCACCTTCTACAGAATTTCTCTCCTGAGGGCCTCTCCAATTTTGATTCATATGCTGCTTTGATTGATGAGTCTAATAGTGCTTTCCTCACTTCTGGGATAGTGGGTGTCTTACAAGAAATCCAATATTTAAAGAGAAGTGTTCTAATAATTGTTAATGCTATTAGTATAAAATCAACATCTTTATCCCAAGCGGTGTGGGATCTTAAAAAAAGGATAGAGTCTCGTGTTAGCTGGATCTTTTTTTTTATTATATTAGAGAGAAAATATTCTACCTTCATCCAAAATTGATTTACCTTAGGGCATCCCCAGACTAGATGAATCAAGTCAGGGTCATGAAAGTGGCATTTAGAGCAGATATTAAACACAGTTTTGTTCCACTTGGCCACTCTCCGAGGAATTAAATAATCTCTGTGTATCACCCTAAATTGAATTTCCCTATAATAAGACGAAGAAAACAGCCTCTGTGCAGTTTTTACACTCTTTAAAAGTATTGTTTCAAGATCAGGAGAGTCAACCAGTGTTAACCACTGGGAAGTCAAATCTGCTAGAACCGATGTTTCTTCCAGGGATACCAAAAATTTATAGATAAAGGATAATAATCCCTTCCTAACCTTTACCAGATCAACCAGCGGATGTTGTTCCCACAACTGGGGATCCAAATTCACTAGTTTAAGGATATAGCCTTTTACTTGAATAAAATAGAATATATGTTTTTTCTGAACTTCCGGAAAAATCTCTTGAAATCTATCAAATGTGAAAACTTTATTTGACTCAGAGTCATAGAAGTCTTTCACTATAAGTGGTCTCCCTGGTGACCATTTTTCAAAAATGTCCACCATATTGCCTAAAGGAAAGTGTGTATTGCCAGTTATCGGCAACCATTTTGAGATGTTCTGCCTCATTCCAATCGATCTAGTTAACCTTCTCCAGACTATTATTATATCTCTATACAAAGGGTGTTCCATTAATCTCTTTCCTAGTTCTTTATTTGAAGCAAATAGGATATAATTTAAGGAGAGCGGGGTACAAACTTGATTCTCGAGAATCTCATCCGAGTATACAAAGGATCTTGTTAGCCAATCTATAGGGAATCTTAAGATGGCAGCTTGATTATATCTCTATAGATCGGGTAAAGCGAGCCCGCCTTTAAAATAGGGTTGATATAACTTGGCTAGTTTCAATCTTGGCTTTCTCCCGCTCCAAAGAAATGCTCTCAGAGCTTGATTAAAGAGACGTAGATCAGTCTTATTAATTAAGAGAGGAAACATCCTCAAAGTATACAGAATCTTAGGGACAATAAACATCTTATAGAGAGCTATCTTACCTGTAAGTGAAACCGGGAGTGAGGCCCATGATTTTAATTTTTCTCTGCTATCCCTCAGTATTGATACAAAATTATCTTTATACCAATCTGCTGTATTAGCAGAGATCTTCAACCCCAGATATTCCAGCGAGTTCATTTCTATAAACTGAAAGGGTTGTACTTCCCCTGAATCGTGCTTCAGCCACAAGATTTTAGACTTCAAAAGGTTTGTTTTATACCCTGAGGCTCTACCATATTGTTGAAGCAGATTAATAATAGCACTAATCTGTTTTCTTGGCTCAGCAACAAATAGCAGAAGGTCATCTGCGAATAGAGCAGTTTTAAATTTTACCTGGTCTATATTTATTCCGGTCAACATATTCCTTAATTTGATAGCCAGAGGTTCTATTATAAGATCAAACAATAACGGAGACATCGGGCATCCCTGACGGGTGCCTCTAGTTAGCATAAATGAGTTAGACATAGAGTTGTTAATCAACAAAGAGGCCTTAATATCTGAATATACTTTAACAATAAAATCCCTAAAGAGGCCCCTAAATCCAAATCTCTCTAGGACCTGGATCAAGAAGAGCCATTCCACCCTGTCGAAGGCCTTCTCTGCATCCAAGGATAGCAGGAAGGCCTCCGGCAGGGCAGTACAGTCTCCCCCAAACCGGTTGATAACCTGAAGAATTTTCCTAACATTAAATTCAGACGCTCTCCCCATAATGAAGCCTGCCTGGTCCTGATGCACTATCGCTGGTAACAAAGATTTCAGTCTTTCCGCCAGAAGTTTCATCAGTATCTTGTAATCAAGGCAGAGAAGTGAAATGGGCCTATATGAAGTCATATCCGAAGGATCTTTATTGATCTTTGGAATTAAGATTATATTGGCCCTCTTAAAGTTCTCCGAAATCTGTTTATCTGTTCCATAATATGTATTATATAGATCGGTCAGTACCGGGCCTATCTCTGTTCGCAGGATTTGGTAAAATTCGACCGGTAAACAGTCTGGGCCAGGAGCTTTTCCTCTAGCCATTGAATTGATGGTTTTTTGTATTTCCCTCTCTGTTATTGGTCGATTCAGACCCTCACTATCCTCTTCTGTAATTTTTGGGAAATTGATATCTTCCAAAAAATTTTTAATGTCTTCTGAGTCAGGACATTGTGAAGTATATAAGTTAGTGTAAAACCTCTGAAATAATTGCAGTATTCGGCCTTGATCTGTATATACTTGATCCTTCTCTCTAATTGCTGCTATTGATTTCCTCCTAGACTGTCTTTTAAACAGAGAGGCCATATATTTGCCAACTTTATTTCCATATTTAGCAAATCTAGCACTACTCTTATATGAGAGTATCTGTGCCTCTCCCAGAAGGAACGTCTCTCTTTCTTTCTTTGCCTGGAAGTATTTATCTGTATTCAATTTACAGGGTCTTTCCCTAAACAAGATATATGCCTCTCTCACTTTATCTGAGAGGTCTAAGTCTTTCCTCATGTTCTCTTTCTTTACCTTTGCCACATAGTTAGAGATTTCCGCTTTTAGATAGGCTTTAGCAGCTTCCCAGAAAAGCTGGACATCCCCTCTGCAGTGGCTGTTAAACGAGCTATAGTCTTCCCAAGCTTTAATTAAAAAGTCTTTAAAGCTGGTGGAATCTCGCAGATAAGCTGGAAAGAAGAAAGAATTGAATGAGAACTTCTTTTTTCCCGCGATAGATAAAGTAACCGGAGCATGGTCTGATAGACTAAAATCTCCAATGCTACATTTCTCAACTTTAGAGATTAATGCATCTGAGATCAAAAAAAGATCCAACCTTGATAACGTATTGTGAGTTTTTGAACAACACGTGTATTCAAGACTATTTGGATTCAATAGTCTCCATATATCAACTAATTTTAGTGAGTTATGGAGTAGATTAAATATTTTCTTCTCGAAGTTCAATTGAGCAGATTTGAATTTAATCTCCCCACTTAGAGCCCCCACTTTCCTTCTATCCAAGTATGAGTTTGGTGTGACATTAAAGTCCCCTACCAGTATAATCTTAGCTTTAGGGAATCTGAACATCTTCTTCACTAATAAATTCCAAAATTTCTCATTAGAGACATTAGGACCATAAATATTAACCAACAGGTATTCTTCCCCCTCAGTAGAAAACCTAATGATCAAATATCTTCCGTCACTATCTTGAGAGATATTAAGAATTTTATATTCCAACCTTGTGTGGAAAAGAACCATCACTCCTCTAGACGCTTTCGTATATGATGAAAAGAAAGATTCTCCCAACCAGCGAGCTTTGATCTTTCTATGCTCTTTATCTGATAGGTGAGTTTCCTGTAGACATACTATATCGAAATCTTTTTTCCCTAGTAGGTTCAAGATTGCTTTCCTCTTTATAGGGGAGTGTATCCCCCCTATGTTCCAAGTCAGTATTTTAACCATCTAACTTATAAGAGGGAATCCTCGGGGAGAAGGATATGGGAGGGGGGAGGGAAAGGAGAGGAAGAAGAAGAAAAAGAAGGGAGAAGAGGGAAGAAGAGAAAAAAAAAAAAAGATGCAAGTAAATAAATAAATTGTGTTTTTAACACCTTGTGAACAGAATCATACCTTATTTTACCCATAACTATAATGTCTTTCTATCTATACAGATACTGATAAAACTTTTTAGGCATATACACAATCCTTTTCTACTTAGAGAAGTAGACATGTTTCTCATGCATCCTAATATTACAGTAATAAACAACATTTCACAAACATCAAACCAGAAATTTATAAACCATCTGTGTTCAGCATCATATATTACTTGATACATAGTTATACATTCTTTGAAAAAGAGGGCAAAAAAAAAAAAAAGTATATTGCCCTTTGTGAGAATCGAAGAAAAAATAAGTAAATTGTGTTTTAACCTCTTGTGATCAGAATCATACCTTATTTTACCCATAGCTATAATGTCTTTCTATCTATACAAGTACTAATAAAACTCTTGAACATATACACAATCTTTCTCTACTTAGAGGAATAGGCTTATTTCTCATTCGTCCTAATATTACAGTGATAAGCCACAATTCACACATATCAAACCAAAAATATATAAACCACCTGTGTTCAACATCATATATTACTTGATACATAGTTTTAGGCCTATACCCAATCTTTTCTCTACTTAAAAGAGTAGCCTTGTTCCTTATTTGTCCTAATATTACAGTGATACACATCATTGTGAAGCAAAAAAAAAAAAAAAAAATTTTGATCTCTGGAGCAAACATAAAGAGATCCAGAGAGAAAAAAAAAAAAAAAAAAATATTTTCTGTCCGGGGAAGAAGAATAAGAAGAATAAAAAAAAAAAAAAAAAAATGAATATAGGTAGATGGAAAAAAAAACCCCAAAAAAATCTTTGTTAAATGGCATCTTTAGACACACAAAAACAATTACAAAAACCATATAATGTAAAGAAGACTCTCATTAAGCCGTCCCCTTCTTCGATTCATTATCCAAGAATGAAAGGGCTGCTTCTGGGGAGTCAAAAAAGAACAAATCCAGGCCTGATTTTATCCTGAGTCTGGCTGGATACAGCAGGGAGAAAAACCTTTTTTCTGCCATAGGCGAGAGCAGATAGGCGAAAATTGTTTCCTTTTCATCGAGACTTCAGAGGAAAAGTCCTGGAAGAGCAGGATCTTTGCTCCTTGATGGTGTAGGTTCTGTTGTTTCCTATAGGCTCTCAAGATCTCGCTTTTTCCTTGGAAGTTCAAGAATTTCGCCATGACTGGTCTTGGTCTCCTATCAGTTGTCGTTGATTGGTCTCTTTCTCTTCCCAACCTATGCACTCTTTCAATTATGAATATGTTCTGCTCTGGATTTAAGCCCAATAGCTCAGGAATAGTCCATTCCACAAACTTTTTTAAGTCCTGGGTTTTTATTGATTCGGGGATGCCAATCAGGCGTAGATTGTTCCGCCTGGCTCTGTTCTCCATCTCATCAATTTTGTTAGATAGTGATAGATTTTGTTTCATTAAGGCCTCCATCTGAAGTTGTGCTTTAATCTGAGTATCTTCGCAATTTAAAATCCGTTGTTCCATCTCTTTTATTCTCTCTGCCTGATTTTTTAACTCCTCCAGTATTGTATTTAATCTGGTATGAATCTCTTCCAATTTGGGCCCTATCAGGGCCGAGACCAGTGTTGCAATTTCCCCTGCATAAGAAGTGTCAGGGATCTTTTTTTCCCTAAGTGATTTATTTGGGGAGTTAATTGAATTGGCAGTCTTATTGCCTTTTTTTTCCGTTTGTTTCATTTTTGGTGACATTTTCCCCTGGTTGAGATACTTCTCCATATATCTGCTGACTTAATTCAGGCTCTGACCAGCTAGCTCCCAGTTGTAATCAACACTCAGCAGGGTGTCATCTCACAGGTCTTTTTCACAATGAGTGTAGTTTACAACCAAATCACTTTAAAAGAGGAGGGTTTTGAAAAAATAATAAAGAGATAAAGGAGAAACTTGTACCAGTCTCTAAGCAACTCCAATCTTTATCAAATTCAACTTTTTGAGCAAGAAATTTTTAGGGAAGGTAGGGAGAGGAGGAGAGAAAAAAAAAAAGTAAACCAAGAGCCAAGGAAAAAGTAAGCTGAGCTCCTATACTCTCTGGTTCAACACCCCTCTTACATATGAGGGACAAACAGGGAACAGAAACAGCAACAGTCAGTAAAATACGTTCCTACCTTCCCTTGTTCCTTCCTTTCTCCTCCATTTACTCCGCTCTGTTCGCCCACAATTTTTCAGGGCCTCTCTCCTTACTCCTTTCTTTCTTTCAGGGGGACGAAGGCCTCCTCTAGGAAGGCAACTCTGTGGCTTCCCAAGTGCACCCCCTCACACCTTCTGCACCCGGAAAAAACCTCAGGGTTAGTCGGTAGCCCAATAGATCCCGGGCCCCTAGACCCTTCTTGTGTTGCTGTGGGTAGTAGCTTATCCCAGCCTTGCCCTTGCCGTATCCTGCTGTGGAGGTGTCAGGCCAGGTATAGCCCGCAATTCGAGCCGCCTCCCCTCCTAGCACTCCTGGCAGAGAAACTTCCCAAGGGCGCTTCAAACCCCAAACTCGGCACTGGACGCGGTTTCCTCTCCACTGCTAGCGTGTCCGTGCTTCTGCTTGGGCTCCCGCTGTGTTGCGCTACGTGCTGTCATCACAGCGCACCTCCCCCCTCACCATTTTTCAGTTATTAACTATTTAATAGCTACCTAGCTAAAATAACTACAAATATACCTGTAAAATAAATCCTAACCTAAGTTACAATTACACCTAACACTACACTATCATTAAATAAATTAAATTAATTAACTACAATTACCTAACATTAAATAAAATTATCTAAAAATAACTAAAGTACAAAAACAACAACTCTAAATTACAGAAAATAAAAAAATTACAAGAAGTTTAAACTAATTACACCTAATCTAAGCCCCTTAATAAAATAAAAAAAGCCCTCCAAAATAATAAAATTCCCTACCCTAAACTAAATTACAAATAGCCCTTAAAAGGGCCTTTTGTGGCGCATTGCCCCAAAGTAATCAGCTCTTTTACCTGTAAAAAAAGAAATACAACCCCCCCAACATTAAAACCCACCCACCACCCACACACCCCTACTCTAAACCCCCCCCCTTAAAAAAACCTAACGCTACCCCCTTGAAGATCACCCTACCTTGAGCCGTCTTCACCCAGCCGGGCACAAGCAGTCATCCGATCCATCCAGAAGTCTTCATCGAATCCATGCAGAAGAGGTCCTCCAAGCGGCAGATGTCTTCATCCAAGCAGCATCTTCTATCTTCAATCAACCGGAGCGGAGCGGAGCCATCTTGAATCCAACTGACGCGGAGCCATCCTTTTCTTCCGATGTCCTAACACTGAATGAAGGTTCCTTTAAATGACGTCATCCAAGATAGCATCCCTCGAATTCCGATTGGCTGAGAGGATTCTATCAGCCAATCGGAATTAAGGTAGAAAAATTCCGATTGACCTCGCATTCTATTGGCTGATCCAATCAGCCAATTGGATTGAACTTCCTACCTTAATTCCGATTGGCTGATAGAATTCTATCAGCCAATCGGAATTCGAGGGACGCCATCTTGGATGACATCATTTAAAGGAACCTTCATTCAGTGTTAGGACATCGGAAGAAGAGGATGGCTCCGCGTCGGCTGGATTCAAGATGGCTCTGCTCCGGTTGATTGAAGATAGAAGATGCCGTTTGGATGAAGACATCTGCCGCTTGGAGGACCTCTTCTGCCCGGATTCGATGAAGACTTCTGGACGGATCGGATGACCGCTTGTACCCGGCTGGGTGAAGACGACTCAAGGTAGGGTGATCTTCAAGGGGGTAGTGTTAGGTTTTTTTAAGGGGGGGTCGGGTGGGTTTTAGAGTAGGGGTGTGTGGATGGTGGGTTTGGTTGTATTTTTTTTTACAGGTAAAAGAGCTGATTACTTTGGGGCAATGCCCCGCAAAAGGCCCTTTTAAGGGCTATTTGTAATTTAGTTTAGGGTAGGGAATTTTATTATTTTGGGGGGGCTTTTTTATTTTATTAAGGGGCTTAGATTAGGTGTAATTAGTTTAAAATTCTTGTAATTTTTTTTGGACTTTAGTTATTTTTAGTTAATTTTATTTAATATTAAGTAATTGTAGTTAATTAATTTAATTTATTTAATGATAGTGTAGTGTTAGGTGTAATTGTAACTTAGGTTAGGATTTATTTTAAAGGTATATTTGTAGTTATTTTAGCTAGGTAGCTATTAAATAGTTAATAACTATTTAATAGCTATTGTACCTAGTTAAAATAAATACAAAGTTGCCTGTAAAATAAAAATAAACCCTAAAATAGCTACAATGTAATTATTAATTATATTGTAGCTATCTTAGGGTTTATTTTACAGGTAAGTATTTAGTTTTATATAGGAATAATGTAGTTAATTAGGAATATTTATTTAGATTAATTTAAATAATATTTAAGTTAGGGGGTGTTAGGGTTAGGGTTAGACTTAGGTTTAGGGGTTAATTCATTTAATATAGTGGCGGCGGTGTAGGGGGGTAGATTAGGGGTTAATCAATGTACTATAGGTGGCGGTGGTGTAGGGGGGGCAGGATACGGGTTAATAAATGTAATGTAGGTGGCGGAGGGCTCCGGGTGCGGCGGATTAGGGGTAAAACATTTAATTTATTTGCGGCGGTGTCCAGGATTGGCAGGATAAGGGTTAATAACTTTATGTAGGTGACGGCGGTATAGGGGGCGGCAGATTAGGGGTTAATAGGTATAATGTAGGTGGCGGTGGGGTCCGAGAGCGACGGTTTAGGGGTTCATATATTTATTATAGTGGCGGCGGGGTCTGGGAGCGGCGGTTTAGGGGTTAATATATTTATTATAGTTGCAGAGGGGTCCAGGAGCGGCGGTTTAGGGGTTTATAAGTTTATTTAGTTGCGGTGGGGGCCGTGAGCGGTGGTTTAGGGGGTAAAACAGTATAGTATAGTGTGGGTGCTTAGTGACAGGGTAGCAAGAAAGCTGCGAAGAAGCCGATGAGCAGCGAGATAGATGACTGTCAGTTAACAACAGTCCGCTGCTCATCGCTCCGTACTTGGTGTGCAGCTTCTTGATAGCTTTCTTGATAACTTTGGCGAACGTATTCAGGTCCACGGTGGCGATGTTAGGCGAGCTTAGGCGAGCGTATTGGGCCGGCGAATACAGGTAAATACGGAGCTTCATAACTAGAGGCCAAAGCCTTTTAGGTTTGTCACCTGAGAAAGGAAGTCTATGGAGTTTGGCTGTAGAATTGTATAAAGAAGAAAAGAGGCTTTATTATTTTGCCAACAGTAAATTATATGTTCATGCATCCTGGTACCGGGATTCAGGAGAGTTCCCTGCAGTCACCTGCTTACATTTAGGTTTGGGGGTGAGCTTCTGGAGGTAGACTTTGAAGATCAGAGAAGAAGTAGGGGGGGCAGTTCCATGGTATGACGAGCACGCTTGACGCAGGCTTTGGAGTTTCACTCCAAGAGGAGATTCTGCTAGGCGCAGCAGACACACTGGTTCCTCAGAGCAGAGGACGGGCCAGATAGTCGAGTGAGGCGGTACGGAAGGCAGACGTCTGGAATCCACAGCCAATGTGCTGATGCCTCGCAGCCTGTTTCAACCAAGCATGCATGTTTTCCCTAGGCAGAGATTTTTTTTCTGCTGGGCATTCTCCTGGTCTTAAAAAGACAGTGAAAAAGATTAAGCCAAAAGCATCTATCTACATGTAAAGAAAACCATTAAAGGAGTTCTGCCACGGTCCTGCCTGAACACAGCGAGCTGGAATGCTGTTAAAGTTCCAGCCTGAATTAATTGTCACATCTGAGTGATACATTTTTTTGTAAGTACCTCACATTTGTTTGTTTCATATATCTATATTGTAATGTATGGATACACACATGTGGTGCACATATTTCTGTTTTTTTTCTTCCATGTATCCCTAACATATGAGGATTGGGAGTTCACTGTGCAGGCATTCAGCGAGCTGGACTGCTGTTAAAGGTCCATCCTGTATCTACTGGCACAACTGAGTGTCGCTGGAATATGTGAGTGCCCTGCACGCAGCTGCCTTCTTCTTATTTTATACAGTATTGATACATACATGGGACGTTTATTTTTTCTTGCTTCTTGCCTTCTGTAGACCTGTGTGAACATTAGATTGCAAAGAGTGATGTCTTTGGCATAGTGGCCTTCATTCATCTAGAAATTGCCAGCTACTGGGAAAGCTAACCCTAACCCTAACGTAACCCTAATGCTAACACCCCCTAATTTAAATATAATTAAAATAAATCTAAATAAAACCTACTATTATTACCTAAATTATTCCTATTTAAAACTAAATACTTACCTGTAAAATAAACCCTAAGCTAGCTACAATATTACTAATAGTTACATTGTAGTTAGCTTAGGTGTTATTTTTATTTCACAGGTAAGTTTGCATTTATTTTAACTAGGTAGACTAGTTAGTAAATAGTTATTAACTATTTAATAACTACCTAGTTAAAATAAATACAAATTTACCTGTAAAATAAAACCTAACCTGAGTTACACTAACACCTAACATTACAATAAAATTAAATAAATTTAATTAACAAAATACAATTATCTAAATTACAAAAAAATAAACACTAAATTACCCAAAATAAAAAAAGAAATTATCAAAAGTAAAAACGAATTACTCCTAATCTAATAGCCCTAGCAAAATAAAAAAGCCCCCCCCCAAAAAAAATATAAAAAAAAACCTAGCCTACACTAAACTGCCCTTAAAAGTACCTTTTACAGGGCATTGCCCCAAAGAAATCAGCTCTTTTACCTGTAAAAAAAAAATACAAACAACCCCCCAACAGAAAAACCCACCACCCACACAACCATACCCCCAAATAAAACCCTATCTAAATAAACCTAAGCTCCCCATTGCCCTGAAAAGGGCATTTGGATGGGCATTGTCCTTAAAACATCATTTAGCTCTTTTACATTATCCAAAACCCTAAGCTAAAAATAAAACCCACCCAAAAAATCCTTTAAAAAACCTAACACTAACCCCCGACGATTTACTTACAGTTTTTGAAGACCGGACATCCATCCTCATCCAGGTGGCAGAAGTCCTCATCGAAGCCGGCAGAAGTCTTCATCCAAGCGGAACATTGAAAGTTGATATAGGATTTTTACAAGAAATCCATCTGGATGAAATAGAAAGTCAAAAATTAAAATGGGGTTGGGTGGGAGAGGTGGTATATGCTCCAGGATTTCATAGGAAGAGAGGAGTGGCTATACTTTTCAGAAAAAAATTGCAGCAAGAGTGGTGCTATGTAACGTATACGGGCCTAATGAAAAGAAAGGTTCTGTCATATTCCTATGTACCTTTAAGATGATTTCCCCTACTACACATCTATCTATAAAAGGATGTTCATTCCCCTTCCTCTTTGCTTGATAATTAGTGTGTTCTCAGTGTATCTGTTTTCACTACTCATTGAGCCCAATTTCGCTTTCTTCAAATCTTAACCTCTCAGAAGCCGTTTCCTCCCTGTTTCGTGGGATATTCTCAACTAAGGATTTGCTTTTCATTATCAACCTACTAAGACTTGTTCTTCATCATATGTGGTAAAGTTAAGATTGCTAATATTTCCAAATTCTAATCTGAATCAAGTTTGCTTCTAGTTTCCTTTGCTTACCAGCTGTGGTCTTTTCGATTCACAGAGACGCTACCAACCAGCGCTGACGCCATAAGCCTCACTCTCAGCTCCACTCTTAGCTGCATCTCACACAGAGCCTCAGAGACTCTTCCAGTCGGTTCCTCTAAAACAGGTACTGCCCTAAATTGGAAACATTATATCTAATACTACCTAATCAAGTGCTAACTGAATTATATTAACTGTTCAAACTGATCTGTACTTGGGAAATGTTACTTCAAATTGACTAAGAAATTTGGATACCCTCACATGTTTATTTAACTTTCATACAAAGTAATTACAAGGTATATTCTGAGATCTCAAACAACATCTTTGATCACAGTCTGCATCAAGTAAATGCTTACATTCATACAAACAACACCTGATCAATACAAGACTCTCTCTGTTAACTAGTAGTTAAACCCAGCCTGTGCTGATTATGCTTAACTTAATCAACAAGAGACCAAATGCTTTTCCTTTTTAAGGTTCAATTCCTCAATATTGAACTATATAACCTGAAAAGCTACAAATCCATAACTAACCTCTTGAGCAATTTTTTTCAATATTATCTCATTATTATACACTTCTCCCTTATCAGCCCTAGCCATTAATATGACGCTATCAGATAATTTTGTCTTACAGCGAGGAACGCGCCAGGGTTGCCCCATTTCACAACTTCTTTTTAACCTATCATTGGAACCTTTAGCTATTTATTTCAGGATTATAATTGAGGGAATTAATATAGGCAAACATAAGATTCAGCAAGCTATATATGCTGACGATCTATTGATTTTTATTCAAATTACTACCATTAATTATTAAGGCTTTAGACGATTTTCAAACCTTTTCAGGTTTTAATATTAATAATGATAAGACGGGATTATTATGGTTGATTAAGCATAAGAACTCCCCCAAACCCCATTTAAGGAAGCAAAAGAAAATATTTCATTATTGGGGTTGAAATTTTCGCGAGAGACAAAAAAATGGTATAGTTTAAATTCCCCCCCATTGATCATCTCTCTTAAAGGGACAGTCTAGTCCAAAATAGATAGCACCTTATCTTGACGACAGATAGAGAATGTGATTTTAAACTATTTTCAAATTTACTTTTATCACCAATTTTGCTTTGTTCTCTTGGTTTTCTTAGTTGAAAGCTAAACCTAGGAGGTTCATATGCTAATTTCTAAGCCATTGGAGGCCGCCTCTTCTCTCAGGGCATTTTGACAGTTTTTCACCACTAGATGGTGTTAGTTCATGTGTGTCATATAGATAACACTGTGCTCATGCACGTGGAGTTCCAGTGAGCCAGCTCTGATTTGCTAAAATGGATGTCTGTCAAAAGAACTAAAATAAGGGGCAGTTTGCAGAAGCTTAGATACAAGGTAATCACAGAGGTAAAAGGTGTATTAATATAACTGTGTTGGTTATGTAAAACTAGGGAATGTGTAATAAAGGGATTATCTATCTTTTTAAACAATAAAAATTCTGGTGTAGACTGTCCCTTTAAGAGAGATATTGATAGATGGATGAACTTGCCTTTATCCATGTCAGGTAGAATTTACTTAATCAAAATGGTTACTCTTCCTAGATTTTTATATACATTTCAGGCCCTTCCACTTTTGTTACTGAAAATTTTTTTTTTTTATAATTAACAAATATATTAGACAATTTATTTGGAAGAATAAGAGGCCTAGAATAGCGATGAATCTTCTATTTGCTGGGAAAACTTAAATTATGCTTACCTGATAATTTAATTTCCATCTGTACGAGGAGTGTCCATGGCTTCATTCATTACTTGTGGGAATACAGAACCTGGCCACCAGGAGGAGGCAAAGACACCCCAGCCAAAGGCTTAAATACCTCCCCCACTTCCCTCATCCCCCAGTGATTCTGCGGAGGGAACAAGGAACAGTAGAAAAAATATCAGGGTATAAATGGTGCCAGAAGAAAAACCAAAGAAATTTAGGTCCGCCCAACGGAGAACTGGGCGGGAACTGTGGACTCTCCTCTTACAGATGGAAATGAAATTATCAGGTAAAGCATAATTTTCCATCTTAATACAAGAAGAGTCCACGGCTTCATTCATTACTTGTGGGAAACAAATACCCAAGCTCTAGAGGACACTGACTGAAAATGGGCGGGAAAAAAAAGAGGCGAACCCTAGTCTGAGGGCACCATAGCCTGCAAACCCTTCTCCCAAAAGCTGCTTCAGTCAAAGCAAAAATGGCAAATTTGTAAAACTTTGAAAAAGTATGTAAGGAGGACCAGGTAGCCGCCTTACAAATCTGCTCCATAGAGGCTCATTCTTGAAGGCCCAAGAAGAAGCCACAGCTCTAGTTGAGTGAACCGTAATCCTCTTAGAAGGCTAATGTCCCACTGTCTCATAAGCCAAGTGAATCATGCTTCTCAGCCAAAAAGATAGGGAAGTGGAAGATGCCTTCTGTCCTTTGCGCTTCACCAAATCGATAACAAACAATGCTGAAGTCTGTCTGAAATCCTTTGTAGCCTGAAGATAAAATTTAAAAGCTAGAACCACATCCAAGTTATGAAGTAACCTTTCCTTCGAAGAAGAAGGGTTAGGACACAAGGAAGGAACTACAATCTCCTGTTTAATGTTGCAATCAGACACAACCTTAGGGAGAAATCCCAACCCAGTGCGAAGGACAGCCTTATTGGCATAAAAAAAACAGGTAAGGAGACTCACATTGCAAGGCCGCCAACTCAGAGACTCTGCATGCCGAAGCAATAGCCAGTAGAAAAATAATCTTTTAAGAAAGTATCTTAATGTCAAGAGAATGCATAGGCTCAAATGGGGCCCTCTGCAAAACCCTAAGAACCAGATTCAAACTCTAAGGAGGAGCAGAATGTCTAAATACAGGCCTGATCCTGTATATCAGGAAGCTCAGCAAGCTTCTTGTGTAACAACACAGATAAAGCCGAAACCTGTCCCTTTAAGGAACTAGATACCCTGACCTTGTGCCAGGAATATCCACAAATCTCACACCAGAGTAAGTAAGTCCTCCACACCTTATGATAGATGTGTCGGGTGACCAGCTTCCTGGCTTGAATGAGAGTATCAATCACATTTTTAGAAAACTCTCTCCTGTACTAAGCGTTCAATCACCACGCAGTCAGCCTTAGAGGATTTAGATTTTGATGCACAAAGGGGCCCTGTACCAGCAGATCACTGTGACAGGGCACGCTCCATGGAGGAGACGTTGCCATTCCCTTGAGATCCGCAAACCACATCCTCCATGTCCATGATGGCTCAAACAAAATAGTTTAACTTGCTACTGCTTGATGGGGAACACTACTCGAGGTATAAGTAGTAACGGTGGAAATATTTAGACTAGGTTGAATCCCCAAGGCACTGCTAAGGCATCTATCAGTTCTGCCTGGGGATCCCTGGACCACGATCTGTATCTGGGTAGCTTGAAGTTGAGTCTGGATGCCATGAGATCTATCTCCGGAGTCGTCCATCTGTTGTAAATCTCCGCAAACACTTCGGGGTAAGGAGACCATTCCCCCAGATGAATCGATTGTCTGCTGAGAAAATCAGCTTCCCAGTTGTCCACACCCAGGATGTGAATCGATGACAGTGAGCAGTTGTGGGTCTCCGCCCACTCCAGAATCCGAGATACTTCCCTCATGGCTAGGTAGGTTCTCATCCCCCCCTGATGGTTGATGTAAGCCACCGAGATAATGTTGTCTGACCAGAATCTGATGAACTGGGATGAACCCAGGAGGGCTAAGCCCTCAGAGCATTGAAGATCACTCGAAGTTCCAAAATGTTGATTGAAAGAAGCGACTCCTCCCGATTCCACCTGCCCTGTGCCTTCCTGGCACCCCAAAAAGCTCACCATCCTGGGAGGCTCGCATCCGTAGTCACAATCTCCCAGGCGGGTCTCCGGAAGGATGTCCTCTGGAACAGCTGAGCTGGACGGAGCCACCAAGAGAAGGACTCCCTCTACTGGTTGTCCAGAGATATGTGTTGGGATAGATCTGAGTGATCGCTGTTCCATTGCCTCAGCATGCACAACTGAAGAGGTCGTAGATGGAACCTGGCAAATGGAATGACATCTATACTTGATACCATGAGCCCAAGCACCTCCATACACCGGGCCACAGATGGCCTTGAGTAAGTCTGAAGGACAAGACAGCTGGAGGCCATTTTGCAACGTCTCTGGTTTGTCAGGAATATCTTCATGGATATGAAGTCTATTATCGTGCCCAGGAACTCCACTCTGGTATTGGGAACCAGAGAACTCTTTCTTGAGTTTATCTTCTATCCATGAGATCAAAGAAGAAGTTGAAGAGCTCTTGAATGGTCCTCTGCCAGCTGGCAGGATGGAGCCTGGACCGGGTTGTCGTCCAGATAAGGTGCTACTTTAATACCTCTGGATCTCGCTACTGTGAGCAAAGCTCCCAGAACCTTTGTAAAGACTCTTGGAGCAGTAGCCAGACCGAAGGGGAGAGCTACAAACTGGAAGTGTTGGTCCAGAAAAGTGTATATTAGGAACTTGAAGTGATCCTTGTGTATTGGCACATGAAGGTAAGAATCCTTCAAGTCTATCGTAGTCATGAACTGACCCTCTTGAACTAAGGGTAGAATAGAATGATGGGACCAGCAGAAACTTGTTGAAGCATTTTAGGTCTAGAATCGGGCAAAACGTGCCGTCCTTCTTCGGGACAACAAAAAGGTTTGAATAGTACCCTAGACCTCTTTCTACTAGAGGTACCGGTACAATTACTCCTAGAGAGGAGAGATCCCTCACGCACTCTAGGAAGGCATTCAAATTTTTCAACCAATAGGAATGCAAGGGATGCCATCTTGAATCGCGTACCTTGCATTGAAGATTCAGTGAAAGGCGGTGACAGTATGAAGAGGATGCTAAGCGCTGGAAGTTTTCAGGATGGACCTACTCCACGCTGCCGGGATCAAGATAGAAGATGCCGCCTGGATGAAGATTGTAGAGGCCGCCTGGATGAAGACTTCTTGCTGCCTGGATCAGGACTTCGCCGCCGGGATGAAGATTGAGGAGGCTACCTGGATGAAGACTTCTCGCTGACTGGATGAGGACTTCAATGCTGGGATGAAGATCCTACAAGCTGGACTTCAAAAACTGTAAGTGTTTTGTCAGGGGGTTATTGTTAGGCTTTTTTAAGGGTTTTTTGGGTGTTTTTTTTTAGTTTAGGGTCTGGGCATGTAAAAGAGCTAAATGCACTTTTAAGGGCAATGCCCATACAAATGCCCTTTTCAGGGCAATGGGTAGCTTAGGTTTTTTGGATAGGTTTTTTGTATTTTGTGGGTTTGGGGGGTGGAGGTGTAAAATGTTAGTGGGTCTTTGTAATTTTTTGGCACTAAAAGAGCTGCTTTCTTTAGGGCAATGCCCTACAAAAGGCCCTTTTAAGGGTCATTGGTAGTTTATTCTAGATTAGGTTTTTTATTTTGGGGTGTTTTCTTTTAAGGGTATTAGAATAGGAATAATGTGTAATGTATATTTTTAGGGGGTGTTTTTTTAGCAAAAGAGCTGTTTAACTTAGGGCAATTCCCTAAAAAAGGCCCTTTTAAGGGCCCCCGGTAGTTTGGGGAGTTGGGGTTTGTATAGTGTTAGCGGGTGTTTGTATTATTATTTTTAGCAAAAGAGCTATTTAACTCAGGGCAATGCCCTAAAAAAGGCCCTTTTAAGGCCCCCCAAAAGACCCTTTTAAGGGCCCTAGGTAGTTTGGGGGTGCGGGTTTGTATAGTGTTAGGGGGGGTTGTATTTTTTTTTTAGCAAAATAGCTGTTTAACTCAGGGCAATGCCCTACAAAAGCCCTTTTAAGGGCCCTTGGTAGTTTGGGGGGTGTTTTTTTTTTATAGTGTTAGGGGGTGTTTGTATTTTTTTTTAGCAAAAGAGCTGTTTAACTCAGGGCAATGCCCTCTAAAAGGCCCTTTTAAGGCCCCCCCCAAAAGGCCCTTTTAAGGGCCCTTGGTAGTTTAGGGGGTGGGGGTTTGTATAGTGTTAGCGGGTGTTTGTATTATTATTTTTAGCAAAAGAGCTATTTAACTCAGGGCAATGCCCTAAAAAAGGCCCTTTTAAGGCCCCCCACAAGGCCCTTTTAAGGGCCCTTGGTAGTTTGGGGGGTGGGGGTTTGTATAGTGTTAGCGGATGTTTGTATTATTTTTTTTAGCAAAAGAGCTGTTTAACTCAGGGCAATGCCCTCCAAAAGTCCCTTTTAAGCCCCCCCGCCCCCAAAGGCTCTTTTAAGGGCCCTTGGTAGTTTTGGGGGTGGGGGTTTGTATAGTGTTAGGGGTTTTTTTTTTTTTTTTTTTTAGCAAAAGAGCTGTTTAACTCAGGGCAATGTCCTACAAAAGGCCCTTTTAAGGGCCCTTGGTAGTTTGGGGGTTGGGGATTTGTATAGTGTTAGCGGATGTTTGTATTATTTTTTTTAGCAAAAGAGCTGTTTAACTCAGGGCAATGCCCTCCAAAAGTCCCTTTTAAGCCCCCCCCAAAAGGCCCTTTTAAGGGCCCTTGGTAGTTTTGGGGGTGGGGGTTTGTATAGTGTTAGGGGGGGTTTGTAATTTTTTTGAAGCAAAAGAGCTGTTTAATTCAGGGCAATGCTCTACAAAAGGCCCTTTTAAGACCCCCCCAAAAGGCCCTTTTAAGGGCCCTTGGTAGTTTATTCTAGATTAGACTTTTTTATTTTGGGGTGGGTTGTTTTTTTTTCTTAAAAGGGTATTAGAATAGGAATAATCTTTATTTTTTTTGGATAATTTCATTTTTTTTGTAATGGTAGTTTTTTTTATTTTTTGTAATCGTAGGTTTTTTTAATTTTTTTGTAATGCTAGGTTTTAGTATAAGGCAGGTTTTATTTCACAGGTAAGTTTTTATTTATTTTAACTAGGTAGTTATTAAATAGTTAATAACTATTTACTAACTAGTTTACCTAGTTAAAATAAATACAAACTTACCTGTGAAATAAAAATAAAACCTAAGCTAGCTACAGTATAACTATTAGTTATATTGTAGCTAGCTTAGGTTTTATTTCACAGGTAAGTATGTATTTAGTTTTAAATAGGAATTATTTAGTTAATAATTGTACATTTAATTTAGATATAATTTCATTATGTTAAAGTTAGGGGGTGTTAGGGTTTAAGGTTAGCTTTAGGGTTAGGATTAGGGTTACGTTACGGTTAGGGTTAGGGTTAGGTTTAGGGGTTAATATAGTTTAGTTTAGGTTGTTGCGATGTGGGGGGCTGGCAGGTTTAGGGGTTAATAGGTTTTTTAGTGGTAGTGATGTGGCAGGCCAGAGGTTTAGGGGTTAATAACTTTATTTAGTTGCGGCGATGTTGGGGAGCAGCGGAATAAGGGTTAATAACTTTAATATAGTTGCAGCGATGTTGGGGTGCGGCGGAATAGGGTTTAATAACTTTAGTATAGTGGCAGCGATATCGGGAGCAGCAGATTAGGGGTTAATAATTTTATTTAGGTGGCGTCGATATCGGGAGCAGCAGATTAGGGGTTAATAACTGTAGGCAGGCGTCGGCGATGTCAGGGGCAGCAGATTAGGGGTGTTCAGACTCAGGGTTTATGTTATTGTGCTAGGTTTAAACTGTATTTACTTTTTCCCCATAGACATCAATGAGACTGCGTTATGGAGCTTTAGTTTCCGCAATCAAAGGTGTTAGACTTTTTTTTGCCGCCTCTCCCCATTGATGTCTATCACCGCTTGTTTTGGGTACGGTATGGTGCTTAAAATCTCCATATCGCATGCGCAAGTCGTGTTTTTCAAAACTTGTAATGGCAGTGCTATAGGGAATTAAATAACGCAACTTTTGTTACGTTAGTTAATTTCCCAAGAGCGCTCAAAACTCGTAATCTAGCTAAAAGAAAATAGTAGAGTAAAAACATTTGATGAATAGAAATGGGAGTTTAGGATCCCAAATCAACATTTTTTTGCATATTTACAACTATTTGAAACTTAGAGATTTGGAAGGGAAGATCTCTATTTTGTAGATGGCTTTATTAAAGACTCAAGGACATAGCAATATTAGAAATCAAAATGAGATTGAGTTATTGATGAGTTCTGTAACTAGGGTAGCTAAAGCCATGAGGGGCAAATACTATAGAGAACAGCAAATCATGATATTGAGGCCTATCTATCAAACTTTCAACTTTCTTGCATTTGACGGCACCAATACGCTTGCCTAACATCGCCTACCTGAATACGATCTCCATATTTATTAAAAAAGACAGCAAAAAGCCTCGCACCAAGTACCGGGCGATGAGCAGCGGACTGTTGTTAACTAGCACTGCAGTCATCGATCTCGCTGCTATTCAGCTTTTTACCACAGCCACTATATTAAAATGTTGTTACTAGGTGAAAAAAACCAAGGAAGGTGGCTCACTCTTAGTGAAAAAGATAGAAATGAATTTGGATCAATGGGGATATAGTTAATGGAAATACTACTGTATATATACACAAATTGATATTGTGAAAAAATATAATAACTTGACAAGTATAATACAATATGCACAAGTTTTGAAATAACTAAAAATATTTGTTAATTCTTAAATGTAAACAGTCCATGTGAAACAAGGGGGAGGAAAGTTTGTAGAGGGGTGATTAATGGTAGTCAGACTCCAAATTCTTGGAAAGATATAAGGCAGCTCCGCTTGTGGAGAATGATCTCAATTCACAGTGATGATCAAGATTAGAAAGAGAAGGGGCGCCTCATAGTGAACTCTGTTTGCAAATATGGTCAAGGGAGATAAAAAATAAAACTCACAATTGTGGTGGCACTTAGAAAGTGCAAATAGCAGGCTGACACTCTCAGTAGTCAGCTAACTGGATACTTCTCCCATATCAGGGCAGATATATTCTCCGATCAGTGTCTACACAGGAACAGGATAGTATGTAGCTTCCAGCAAGCACAGGTCGGTAATGAACTGGATGAAAATCACTTGTATAGTGATAACATACAAAGTTACTTCTGTGGAAGTAAAAAGGCAGACACCTCAGTGATAAAGATTAAAAACAAGGTTTAATATTACAACGCGTTTCTTGACACAATATTCCGGTCGTTTCATCAGGCAAAAACATAGGATTGAGCTCTCATCCTATTGGCTGATTGGAACAGCCAATAGGATTTTAGCGGCTCTAATCATATTGGCTGATTGGAACCTTTCAGCCAATAGAAATGCAAGGGACGCCATCTTGGATTGACGTCACTTGCATTCAAGATCCAGTTTACGGCGGAGACCGTATTGAAGAGGAGCTCTTCATCGGATGTCTTCAGGATGGACCCGCTCCGCGCCGGATGTCTTCAGGATGGACCCGCTCCTTGCCGGATGGATGAAGACTTCGCCGTCTGGATGAAGACTTCTTGCCTTCAAGCGGAACTTCAAAAACTGTAAGTGGATCGTCGGTGGTTAGTGTTAGGTTTATTAAAGGGTTTTTTGTGTGGGTTTTATTTTTAGAGTAGGGTATTGGCAGTAAAAGAGCTAAATTGGCAGTAAAAGAGCTAAATGCCCTTTTAAGGGCAATGCCCATACAAATGCCCTTTTCAGGGCAATGGGGAACTTAGGTTTTTTTAGATAGGGTTTTTATTTGGGGGGGTTGGTTGTGTGGGTGGTGGGTTTTACTGTTGGGGGGTGTTTGTATTTTTTTTTACAGGTAAAAGAGCTGATTTCTTTGGGCCAATGCCCCGCAAAAGGTCCTTTTAAGGGCCATTGGTAGTTTATTGTAGGCTAGGGTTTTTTTTTATTTTGGGGGGCTTTTTTATTTTGATAGAGCTATTAGATTAGATGTAATTCTTTTTTATTTTTGATACTGTGGTTTTTTAATTTTTTGTAACAGTGTTTTTTATTTTTTGTAACGTTTATTTTTTTGTAATTTAGTCATTTTTAATTGTAGATTTAAATAATTTGAGTAGGGTTAGGTTTTTAAATATGTAATATAGTTAATATAATTGGTAGTTTAATGTAATTTTAGTATAATAGTTAGGGTAGGTTCATTAATAGTTTAATATAGTTTAATTTTATTTTCGTATAATAGCTAGGGTAGGTTAATTAATAGTTTAATATATTTTAATTTAATTCTACAGGTAAGTTTAAATTTATTATAAGATAGGGATGTTGTAATTTTAATGTAAAGTTAGTGGGTTGTTAGGTTAAGGGGTTAATAGCTTGATTTAGTTTATGGTGGTGTGGGGGGCTGGCGGTATAGAAATTAATAGGTTTAGTAAGTGGTAGTGATGTGGGAGGCCAGGGGTTTAGGGGTTAATACATTTATTTAGTTGCGGTGGGGTCCGGGAACGGCGGGATAGGGGTTAATATTTTTATTTAGTTGCGGTGGGGTCCGGGAGCGGCAGGATATGGGGTTAATAATATTATGTAGGTGGCGCCGATGTTGTGGTGGCAGATTAGGGGTGTTTAGACTCGGGCCTTATGTTAGGGTGTTAGGTGTAAACTTTACTGGTTTTCTACCATAGAAATCAATGGAATATCTGGCAGCATTCAACATAAGCTTTCTCTGCTTTCAGACTCCCTTTGATTCCTATGGCATCCTCGGCCTCCAGGGTGGCAGATTGAAAACCAGGTACGCTGGGCCGGAATAACCGCGAGTGTACCGGTTAACTATTTGTTAACTTTGAAAAAGTGTCAAATAGTGCCGAATGTGTATTCGAAACATCTGTAATGACGTAAGCTTCGATCTGTGTCGGATTGAGACCGGCGGATCGTATGTTACATCACAGATTTCAACTTTTGCCGGTCTGTAGGCTTTGATAACTAGGTCGAATCAAGCTCGCCACAATTACGCTGCGGAATTCCAGCATATTTGCGGTTGATGGCTTGATAAATATCCTCCCTAGTATCAAATTTTTATTACTCCCAAATACCTTTCACTTTGGGTAAGAGAGGATGATAAGCTATCTTGTATAAAATGCAAATTTAGTAGTGCAGATATGGTCCAATTATCCAAAGGTTCTGGGGGAAAATGTAATTTTGGGCAACAAAGATTTAGAACCAATATATACATCTGTCCAAACATAATTTGTTTTTCTTAACAACCTATAATGAAGTGGGTGAAAATACTCTGCTACTTAATACAGCTAATCTCCTTGGAAGAAAATTAATCTTGAAGTATTGTCAATCTCATAGAGAACCTAAATTCTCAGAATTTAAGAACGGTATCCTACATCAGTTGTTTTTAGAACAAGTAAAAATACAGATGGAAAAGGAAAGTAATACAAAAGACTTATTTTGCAAAATGGAAGGAATACATTAGGTCACTAGATATTAACACACAAAAATCAGTTATTCTTCCATTTAAAAATTCAATTTTTATATTGGAATCAAATTTAAGAGGAAAATGGTTGTACGCTAGGGCTGACCAGTGATTTTTTTGTGATATGAGTGTATTGGTATTTAATATTTTATATATGCAATTGGATTATGGATTATCAAAAGGAGAGACAGAGAAGCCTTTCTCTAAATCCAACTGTTAATTTTGAAGGTTATTTAGATCTTTTTGGTTAAGAAGAAGAGAAAAGGGAAGGAATGTAGGAGGAAAGGAAAGGAAAGGGAAGAAAACATTTACTAATATTGTACATTTAGTAGTAGTGTTAATTATGGCGTTTTACAAATATTTAATTTGTCATTTATATATTTGGCTTGTTGTTTATATCAGAAGGAAAAAGAGATAAAATAAGGAACTGGCTTATAAACATAAAGGTAAGCTGCGACTTCCAACCTTTGTATATTCTGATATGACTAAATAAAGCTGGTTCAATGTGGGGCGAAAAAAACAGAGAAGTAGGATGAGAGATTTTTATTCAATTGATTACTTAGATTTTTGTTTACATTATTAATATTTTTCAATATTTTATATTTAATAAATACATAATGCACCTTAAAGGGACAGTATACACCATTTTTCATTTAACTGCATGTAATAGACACTAATAAAACTTACTTAGAAGCTCCCAGTTTTGCACTGTTAAAAAGGTTAGCTGGAACACCCACTAAAAGTGGTTCTATAGCAAAAAAAGCATACACCCCCCCGCTTCCTCTGCATATGAAAAGACTTTTTACACAAAAAGGAGCAAGCTGGAATGGTTATACATCAGAATTCTCCTAAAACTTTGGGGCTTGGTTAGGAATCTGAAAATCAGCGCAATCTTATTTAAAAATAAGCAAAACTATCCTTTAAAAAAAACAAAAAAACAAGAAGAAGCTGTATAGGCTATATAAATGGATCATCTACAAAACATTTATGCATTGAAAAATCTAATTTATATTGTCCCTTTAACCTTTGGCTGCTAAGCCATTTCCCACCTGGGTGCTAATATTTTTTTTTTATTATTATTATTTTTGAAATTTGTGAAAACTTTTTTTTACAGACCCCCAAGACTTACACTTTTGGAAAGGTTAGCGATTACCTTTCCAACAATGGGACTTGGGGGTCTGTAGCTGCTTAGATGCCTGAGATACAGGCTTTTAAGCAGCATGCCCCCTCCTCCTATACTTAACATTGTTAAGTATAAATAAAGTTGCGCGGTGACGTCATCACGTAATTGCGCGTGACGTCACCGTGCATCACGTGAAGCCCCCGCGATGCCTGTCACTCTACAGGCATGATCGCCGAGGTAGGAGCAGTAAGGAGCCCCCAGATCTCCCTCAAGGTGGGAGAGTGCTCATGACGGCTCTGAGAGCCGTCATTAGCACCAGAGTGAGAAACTCTGTGACGGCTCAGAGCCGTCATTAGCACTCAAAGGGTTAATATAATTATTGTGGGGTTAGGGCACATGAAGGATTTGTGTACTCCTGTCGGGTTTGCGCTAACCTGACATGAGTTACCTTAAGGTGCGTTAGGTATGTATTAAATATAAAATATTGAAAAATATTAATTATTAATGTAAATAATTATTATAGATGCACTAAAATATTTAAAAAAAATCAGTGGAATATATATATATATATATATATATATATATATATATATATATATATATATATAAAACTATATATTTACAGTAACTATAATAATTATTCATAATTATTATTAATATTTTTAATATGTAATATTTAATATTTACATAACACGCCTTAAAGGGACATTAAACCCAAAATTTTTCTTACATGATTAAGATAGAGAATACCATTTTAAACAATTTTCTTATTTACTTCTATTATCTAATTTGCTTCATTCTCTTTATATTCTTTCCTGAAAAGCATATCTAGATAGGCTCAGTAGCTTCTGATTGGTGGCTGCACATAGATGCCTCATGTGATTGGCTCACCCGTGTGCATTGCTAATTCTTTAACTAAGGCTATCAAAAGAATGAAGCAAATTAGATAATAGAAGTAAATTTAAATGTTGTTTAAAATTGTATTCTCTGTCTGAATTATGAAAGAAAATGTTTGGGTTTAATGTCCCTTTAAGTTAGCTAATTCTTCATGTGCGCTTACCAGACAAATAGAAAAAATTACATTTTTATTATTAAATATATATTTCTATATATATATATATATATGATAAGATATATATTTAAAATAAATATAACAATTTCATGTATGTGAAGAACATTGAAAAGTGAAATATTGATAACTGTCGGGTTAGCGTGCGAGCGATAAATTTTAGTTTTTTTCTACTTCACTCTTCAATGAAGTCTATGGGGAGAATAAGTTAGCGCTGTAACGATATCTGAAGTCCTGAAGTTAGCGCATGTCGGGTTTTGCTTTTACGCAAAAGTTTTACTTTTAACCCAAACAGATTAATTCTGGTGGTGTTAACGCTACAGCGAAAGCACTAAATAGCATGCCACTCGTAATTTAGCCCATCTATACTATAATCGCCTTTGTAACGCGTTTGTAGGTGTCGCCAGTTGCGCACCCATCCTCAAAGAAATGTTGGCTGCGCGAGGCAGCCAAAGGAAAAGAAAAGAAAGATGCACCCCGGTTGATTCCCAAAAATGACAGGGTGGTGAAAGAATCCACTGCCTGCTCTATCTGAATTGCATGCTCTATCTGAATCACGATAGTGTCCCTTTAAGAAGTCAGGAAAATGTATTTCTGAAAATTAGAAAATGCACAATTTGTTGAGCTAAATTACAAGAAAAGGGGGCACATTTTTTCTGAAAGTTTATTGCAAAGTGATTTCATTACGCATAATTAAACAGTGTATTTAAAAATCTCACAGTGTTTGCAATTCATTTAAGACTTCGCAACTTTATTTTCCTTAATTAAATAATTTATTTTTTTAAGTTTAAACATTTTAATTAAAAGTTGAGCTTGTCCAGTTATCCCACTAGTTTCTAGATATAACATTTCAAAGGCTATGTTTATTCTGTGCACGTTTTCTTTGTTCTCAGGTGGGAGTCTACGCAAATGAGTTATGGCTTATAAATCACAAGAATCCAGAATATCATGAGTTTCCCTTAGAACACAAGCATTAGGGAGCAGCTCAGAGAGAGAGATATTTACACAATACTTTGTTTATAGTAATAAAAAAAATCATTTTTTACAAACACTGCCACTGCCATGAAAGCATAATTATAAAAAGGCAAAATAAAGCTACTTTAATTACATTCCATTTCATGACTGAATAAATTATTCATCTAAAATCTCCTCTAATAAGACGAACAAATCACTGAAAGTATTTTAAGTCTGCTTTCAGATACGGCCTACAGAGGACGTCTAAAGAATCTGTGCCTAGGAGCCAGAAATGTAAATCCGGCTCTACACAGAATAGCAGAGAAACTAATGATATCGCACTGCACAGCTTCATAAGCCTAATGTGTAGGCAAATAGGACCAAATCACATTACCACACAGATTCATATAAATGTAGCACAGTCAGCACATTTATGTTGTAGGCTATGATTACGGCTAACAGCCGAAACGCGTAAGCCCGTGTGCTGCGCTCTTTCCCCATACAAGTGGCTAGGCTGTCACATATTACTATTTTTGAATTTTTAAAAATATTCAATAAATCATCAAATTTTTATGGAGTGTGGTTTTGTCTCTTTTCTTTGGTAAAGACATATACACATACTGCAGTAACTTAAATGGACATGAAACCCCAAATTTTTCTTTCATGATTCAGATAGAGAATACAATTTTAAACAGCATTCCAATTTACTTCTATTATTTAATTTATTTCATACTTTAAGTATCCTTTGTTGAAGAGATAGCAATGCACATGGGTGAGCCAATAACACGAGGCATCTATATGCAGCCACCAATCAGCAGCAACTGGGCATATTTAGATATGCCTTTCAACAAAGGATATCAAGAGAATTAAGCAAATTAGAAAATATAGGTAAATTGGAAAGTTGTTTAAAATTACATGCCCTTTCTTAACCATGAAAGAAAAAAATTGGATTTCACGTCCCTTTAATAGATACAACATTACAGACATTGGCACTTGCTTTCAGATACACAGCATGTGCACAGCCACACACACACTCAGCATGTGCACAGAAACATACAAACACACAAACACACAGCATGTGCACAAACACACACAAACAAACAGCATGTGCACAGACACACAAACACACAGCATGTGCACAGACACACACAAACACACACACAGCATGTGCACAGACACACATAAACACACAGCATGTGCACAAACACACACAAACAAACAAACAAACAGCATGTGCACAGACACACAACATGTGCACAGACACACACAAACAGCATGTGCACAGACACACACAAACACACAGCATGTGATCAAACACACACAGACACACACAAACACAAAACATGTGCACAGACACACACATGTGCACAGACACACAGCATATTCACAAACACACACAGACACACAAAATATTAACAAACACAGCACATGCACAGACACACAGCATGTGCACAGTCACTCAGCATCTTTACAAACATACACAGCAGCATCTGCTGCTTGATAAATGGAGCCCATAATATGCACTTTGCACAGACATACATCACATGCACAGACACACGGCATATATACAGACATGCAATATATGCATATTGCACAGGCGCACAGCATATGGGCAGATACACAATATATGCACATTGCACAGACACACACAATGGGGCCAAATTATCATTGTGCGAGCATACGCTCTCAGCATTTATCATTGCACCAGCAGTTCTTGTGAACTGCTGGTGCAATGCCACCCCCTGCAGGGGGTATCAATCAACCCGATCGTATTCGATCGGGTTGATTTCTGGTGATGTCTGTCCGCCGCCTAAGAGCACGCTGCTAGGTTATGGAGCAGCAGTCTTTAGACCGTTGCTTCATAACTTGTGTTTCCGGCAAGCCATATGGAGCTTGATAAATATGCCCCAATATATTTGCACAGCTAAATGTGTGTAGTATCTGATTGAGGACCAGATTAAGAGTGGCCCGTTAGCAGTTATGCACAAGCAAAAAGGGTATATTGTCGGTGTTTGCACACGTTAGGTTTATCACTCATATTACAAGTTGAAAGTAAATGGGATCGATTGAGCGCAATCGCGATATACACTAGAATGATTACCTGGTTAACTGTTTCGCGAAACAAAAAAGTGTCACAAAACATATCCAAATATGAGGTCTCAGGTGTTAGAAAAAAAAGTCTGGCAAAGGTCTTTACCAAAGAGATACATTCATATACATGTCTGTATATATCAATGTATACATATGTATACTATTTATATGTGTATATATGTATTAACAGACATATATACCCATATAAACACATAAATACATATATAGAAATATATATAGGTGCATTGGAGTGCTTTGCAGTTAAGTAGATGAAAACATAAAAAGATATTTATGCAATATTCATATTTAATAAAGTGTAATACTGTGTGTTTACTTTAAATATTTCACATTCCAATGTTCTGCACATAGCAGAATATGTTCTATGTATTTATAAATATATATTCCTATATATATATATATATATATATATATATATATATATATACACTGTGTGCAGAATTATTAGGCAAATTAGTATTTTGACCACATCATCCTCTTTATGCATGTTGTCTTACTCCAAGCGGTATAGGCTTTCGTCGAAAGCCTACTACCAATTAAGCATATTAGGTGATGTGCATCTCTGTAATGAGAAGGGGTGTGGTCTAATGACATCAACACCCTATATCAGGTGTGCATAATTATTAGGCAACTTCCTTTCCTTTGGCAAAATGGGTCAAAAGAAGGACTTGACAGGCTCAGAAAAGTAAAAAATAGTGAGATATCTTGCAGAGGGATGCAGCACTCTTAAAATTGCAAAGCTTCTGAAGCGTGATCATCGAACAATCAAGCGTTTCATTCAAAATAGTCAACAGGGTCGCAAGAAGTGTGTGGAAAAACCAAGGCGCAAAATAACTGCCCATGAACTGAGAAAAGTCAAGCGTGCAGCTGCCAAGATGCCACTTGCCACCAGTTTGGCCATATTTCAGAGCTGCAACATCACTGGAGTGCCCAAAAGCACAAGGTATGCAATACTCAGAGACATGGCCAAGGTAAGAAAGGCTGAAAGACGACCACCACTGAACAAGACACAAAAGCTGAAACGTCAAGACTGGGCCAAGAAATATCTCAAGACTGATTTTTCTAAAGTTTTATGGACTGATGAAATGAGAGTGAGTCTTGATGGGCCAGATGGATGGGCCCGTGGCTGGATTGGTAAAGGGCAGAGAGCTCCAGTCCGACTCAGACGCCAGCAAGGTGGAGGTGGAGTACTGGTTTGGGCTGGTATCATCAAAGATGAGCTTGTGGGGCCTTTTCGGGTTGAGGATAGAGTCAAGCTCAACTCCCAGTCCTACTGCCAGTTTCTGGAAGACACCTTCTTCAAGCAGTGGTACAGGAAGAAGTCTGCATCCTTCAAGAAAAACATGATTTTCATGCAGGACAATGCTCCATCACACGCGTCCAAGTACTCCACAGCGTGGCTGGCAAGAAAGGGTATAAAAGAAGAAAATCTAATGACATGGCCTCCTTGTTCACCTGATCTGAACCCCATTGAGAACCTGTGGTCCATCATCAAATGTGAGATTTACAAGGAGGGAAAACAGTACACCTCTCTGAACAGTGTCTGGGAGGCTGTGGTTGCTGCTGCACACAATGTTGATGGTGAACAGATCAAAACACTGACAGAATCCATGGATGGCAGGCTTTTGAGTGTCCTTGCAAAGAAAGGTGGCTATATTGGTCACTGATTTGTTTTTGTTTTATTTTTGAATGTCAGAAATGTATATTTGTGAATGTTGAGATGTTATATTGGTTTCACTGGTAAAAATAAACAATTGAAATGGGTATATATTTGTTTTTTGTTAAGTTGCCTAATAATTATGCACAGTAATAGTCACCTGCACACACAGATATCCCCCTAAAATAGCTATAACTAAAAACAAACTAAAAACTACTTCCAAAACTATTCAGCTTTGATATTAATGAGTTTTTTGGGTTCATTGAGAACATGGTTGTTGTTCAATAATAAAATTAATCCTCAAAAATACAACTTGCCTAATAATTCTGCACTCCCTGTATATATATAAATATCCAAAAATGAGAGCACTCACCAGGACTTAACACATTAAAGCAATCACAGCTTTATTTTAACAAAGTGACGTTTCGAGGATTCTAACCTCGTCCTCAGACTTTACATTTGTGTACCTGCGTCCTGTGCGCAAAACTGCGCATGTCCAGAGCGTCGGCATGGCAACCGGCCGCGGTGTACACTAAAAACAAAAATGTTAATACAAATGGTTACAATATAGAGTTATTCAATTGTTACTTGTTCTAGTTTGTAACAATCTGTATATAGTATATTTTTATTATATTGATTGCTGATATAGCCATACAATGTGGTAGGTTTGATATAAGATTAGGAATTAAGTCTATACCAGTTCACAGTTCTATAGTTATTAATTGCTATGTAACTTTTGAAATAGGTATTAGCACGCATAGTTAGGATGTTAAGTGCATTAACTATAAAGTAACAATTGAATAACTCTATATTGTAACCATTTGTATTCACATTTTTGTTTTTAGTGTACACCGCGGCCGGTTGCCATGCCGACGCTCTGGACATTCGCAGTTTTGCGCACAGGACGCCGGGTGACTTCCGGTATCGCGGTGATAGTCGGTGGAGGGTTTAAAAGAACTGAGGTATGTACACAAATGTAAAGTCTGAGGACGAGGTTAGAATCCTCGAAACGTCACTTTGTTAAAATAAAGCTGTGATTGCTTTAATGTGTTAAGTCCTGGTGAGTGCTCTCATTTTTGGATATTTGTAAAGGCACGCTGTGGCATTGGATGCACCCTGGGCGGTTGTGAAGTGGAGTGAGTGCAGAGTTCATTTGGAAATATATATATATATATATATCTGTATATATCTATACCTTTATATAATCAACTATATAAATATGTATAAATATATTTTGTACCAAAATACCATCAGATATACTGTATGTAGAAATATGTATTTATGAATAAATAGAAGATATTTTGCTATGTGCAGAACATTGGAATGGGAAATATTCCTATTTTCATGTCGGGTTAGCACTCTTGAGAATATGTGATCGGCTTTGCGTGAAAGTAGGGTGTTTTTTTCCCACTTTTTCTCCATTGACTTCTATGTTGGAATTAGATATCGATATTCTAAGTTCTGCTTTTTTTTACGCAGGTTGGCTTAGCGTGAGAGTGAAAACTTTTTATTTTCGACTCATAATACTAGTGCAACCCGATGCGCGCAAAAAGCTTACTTCTAGCGCAGTTAATGTTTGAGCAGATTACAAGATCCACTTGTAATCTAGCCCTGTTATCTTTTATTTTGTTACTTTTTCCTGTTACATTAGATCTTATTTATTTTTTCCTTGATCAATATCTACACACCTTACAGATAAGGCAGGGATAGAAACCTTCAACCGAATTTCCAAATAGATCAACCTCTTTGATGTATTTTTTTTAGTTTTGTGGGGGCCAGAATAGATTTAATATTTATAGCTTTTTTATAAGTAACCTGGGGATATTTCAGTAAAAGCTCACCTATTTTGTTGCCACTTTTTAAAATTCTCCAATGTCTACATTATCTTTCTAGTAAATGTTGATTCTCACTATGCTCTGTTATAAATGGTACTTGAATATTATTCTTTTTTTTGTTAGTTTTATCTATACACAGTATTAGGCCGAATTATGAAAGGTCTTGCGGACCTGATCCGACAGTGCGGATCAGGTCCGCAAGTCCTCGCTGAATGCGGAGAGCAATACGAATGCAAAGACACACAGCATATGCACAGACACACTGCATATGCACATTGTGCAGACACACATCATATGCACAGACACACAGTATATGCACATTGTGCAGACACACATCATATGCACAGACACACAGTATATGCACATTGTACAGACACACAGCATATGCATATTGTACAGACACACAGCATATGCATATTGTACAGACACACAGCATATGCACATTGTACAGACACACAGCATAGACACATTGAACAGGCACACAGCATATCCACAAACACACAGCATATGCACATTGTACAGACAAGCAGCATATGCACAGTCACACAGCATATGCACAGACACACAGCATATGCACAGACACACACCATATGCACATTGTACAGACACAAAGCATATACATGGTGCACAGACACACAACACATACATGTTGCACAGGCAAGCACCATATACATAGTATACATACATACTGTACGGTGCAATGAGCAGCAGACTGTTGTTAACTAACAGTCATCGATCTCGCTGCTCTTCGGCTTTTTTACAGCTTTATTGGTACCCTGTCACTAAACACCCACACTATACTATACCGTTTACCCCCTATACAGCCACTCCCAGACCCCGCCGCAACTCCTAATAAATGTATTGACCCCTAAACCGCCGCTCCCAGACCCCGCCGCAACTAAATAAAATTATTAACCCCTAAACCGCCGCTCCCGGAGCCCGCCGCAATTAAATACAATTATTAATCCCTAAACCGCCGCTCCCGGAGCCCACCGCCACATCCATTATACTTATTAACCCCTAATCTTCGGCCCCCTACACCGCCGCCACCTACATTATATTTATTAACCCCTAAACTGCCCCACTTACACCGCCGCCACCTACCTACATTTATTAACCCCTAATCTGCCGCCCCCAACGTCACCGACACTATATTAAATTTATTATTAATTTATTAACCACTAAACCTAAGTCTAACCCTAACCCTAACAACCCCTAACTTAAATATAATTTAAATAAATCTAAATATATATTCCTATCATTAAATAAATTATTCCTATTTAAAACTAAATTCTTACCTATAAAATAAACCCTAAGATAGCTACAATATAACTAATAGTTACATTGTAGCTAGCTTAGGGTTTATTTTTATTTTACAGGCAACTTTGTATTTATTTTAACTAGGTACAATAGTTATTAAATAGTTATTAACTATTTAATAACTTCCAAGTTAAAATAAATACAAATATACCTGTAAAATAAAACCTAACCTAAGTTACAATTACACCTAACACTACACTATAATTAAATAAATTCCCTAAACTAAATACAATTAAATAAAATTATCTAAAGTACAAAAAAAACAAACACTAAATTCCAGAAAATAATAAAATAATTACAAGATTTTTAAACTAATTACACCTAATCTAATCCCCCTAACAAAATAAAAAAGCCCCCCCAAAATAAAAAAAAGCCCTACCCTAACTTCTGGAGGACCACTTCTGCCCATCTGGAGGACTGCTTCTGACGGCTTTGTGGAGGACTTCGGCCCGGTTGGGTGAAGACTTCTCAAGGTAGGGTGATCTTCAAGGGGTTAGTGTTAGTTTTTTTTAAGGGGGGATTGGGTGGGTTTTAGAGTAGGGTTGGTTGTGTGGGTGGTGGGTTTTAATGTTGGGGGGGATTTGTACTTTTTTTTACAGGTAAAAGAGCTGATTACTTTGGGGCAATGCCCCGCAAAAGGCCCTTTTAAGAGCTATTTGTAATTTAGTGTAGGGTAGGGCTTTTTTTTATTTTGCATTGGGATGTATAAGTATTGTATCAAATTTAAAATGTAGTTATTTTTGATCATTTTATAATTTTATTATTTTAAAAATAAATATATTATATATTTAGGCTAAACATAATAGAAATAACAAGAAAAATAACTACATTTTAAATAATATGCATTATACATTGCAATGCATATACATTTAACATGTATATAAATGCGATGCTACACTAAACTATTACCCCTTATGCACCCTTATCCCCAGCACAACCTAAAATTTTAACCTAAAGATCTAAACACCCCCAACCTATTAGCCCCTACACTGCCATAACCCCCCTGCACAATAAACCCTCTAACCTATTAACCCCTAAACCGGCACAACCTACCAAAGCAATAAGCCCCCTAACCTATTACCCCTAATCTACCACAACCCCACAATGCAAAATACCCTACCTAACCCCCCACCTATAAGTTAACACCCCCCTAAGTTACAAAAAATAACAAAACCTAACATTACAGAAAAAAACAACTCTACCAAAAATAAAAAAACATCTACCAGAAGATAAGAAGAAAAGAAGGATTGGATGAAAGAATAAGATAGAAGGCTGAAGATGGAAGACAGAAGATGGAAGAAGAGGACCGCCACCAAGAAGATAAAGAGGACCGCCCCAGAGGACTGCTGCCATAAATAAAAAAGAGGAGCACCCGCCAGAGTCAAGTTGGGTGAGTAAAAAACTTTGTATGATTTTTTTTTTCTTCTAATTGCAAAAGAGCTGCAATTACATTAAGGCAGTGCCTTACCAAATACCCCTTTCAAACAATTTCTGGGTAGGTTTTTTTTTTGGAGGGTGGGCGGTGGGAGGTTAATTTTAGTGTAGAATGGGGTTGTAGTTTTTATGTGAAAGATTGCTAAACCGCTTTAGGGCAATGCCCTACAAAAGCCCTTCTAAGGGCTACTGCTATATTAATTGTAAGTGTTAGTATAGTGTTTTTTATTTGGTGGTGTTTTGTTTTTGTTTTAAAAGGGGAATTTAGTTTTAGTATAGGCATAACAATGTTTTGTTTTGTTTTTTTGGTAGTTTTTTTTTTGTAATGTGTTTTTTCTCCCTAGTAAATTTAGTGTTTGTTATTTTCTGTAACTTAGGGGGTGTTAGGATAGGGGTCTTGGGGGGGGGTTAGCTGTTAGGTTGTTAAGCAGTGTAGGGGTAGTTTGTGTTTGATGGTAGGGGCAGTATAGAAGTTTACAGGTTAGGAAGTTTATTGTGGTGGGCTATTGGCGGTATAAGGGTTAATAGGTTAGGAAGTTTATTGTGGTGGGCTATTGGTGGTATAGGGGTTAATAGGTAAGGAAGTTTATTGCGGTTTGCTATTGGCAGTATAGGGGCTAATAGGTTAGGAAGTTTATTGCGGTGGGCTATTGGCAGTTTAGGGGTCAAGTAGTGTATATTTATTAGGTTGTGTGCGATATATTTAAAGGGGATCCTTTACTTTACATTGGCAATGTAGGTGCCGATGCTGCTTGGAATATTTTACCATCTTCACCAGCCACTGCAATATATAGTAAAACACATCTCTGTAATGCTGCCTTTAAAGAGTCATGTCAGCAGTTTTTAATATTTCGCCGGCATTCTTGACATCGCTTTGGATCCCTTTTAAATATATTGCCACCTCAGAGCACTTTCAATCATTAGGACCTTAGAGAGAGGAATTGAAATTGGACATTTGAGTAGCAACTTATCCCAGGCCCACAGGGAGTGTGAGTTTTTCTGCTTTTCTCAAGGAAAAACATTTTAACGTCTTAAACAACCTACGCATGATAAAACTTTTTTCAGTAGAATGTCCCCTTCATGCTGTAATGCTCACTAAGCTGGTGATTCCCTTTGCCTTGTTTACTGTCTCTCAAACACTGCATAGAGGAGGGAAGAAGAGGAATTTGCAGGGCCTGTCTGTCACTCTTCCTGGCAGCCAAGAGTAAATGTGATAAGAGGTGTGAACCTGAATACCTTAAAAAGGAGCACCACCAAAAGCACAACTTCAATATCCATGTCACCCTCATGCCAGTTACTGTCAGAGCAGTGCATCATGGGAAATATAAAAGCCAGTCCTTTTATATGTTTGTTTTTTATACCTGTAGTATATCATATTATCTGGACAGTTGGTTAACCTGCTGTTCAGTTTTGTTCAGCACTGCACACCTGACGGGCAAAGCTGGTCTCATATCTGGAAATTACTCTATTACAGTGTTTCTCAACTCCAGTCCTCAGGAGGACCCTTAACAGGCCAGATATTCATTATATCTAAACTAGAGCACAGGTGGAATAATCAGTTGATCAGTAATCCTAGTTACTAACCTGTTCTCACCCTTCAGATGATTATTTCACCTGCGCTCTAGTTAAGATATAATGAAACTCTGGCCTGTTAAGGGTCCTGAGGACTGGAGTTAAGAAACACTGCTCTATTACATTCTTTTCAAACTAAAAGCGACATGAAACCCAAATTTATTATTCCTGATAAAGAAAGAGAATGCAATTTTACACAGCTTTCCAATTTGCTTCTATTATCTAATTTGCTTCATTATCTTGAAAGGTATTGTTGAAAGGCTCAGTAGTAGGGTGACCATATTGCCTCTTTAAAAAGGGACACATATGAAAAAGTAGCTGCTGATTGGTGGCTGCACTTAGATACCTTGTGTGATTGGTTCACCCATGTGTATTGCTATTTCTTCAACAAAGGAGATCTAAAGAATGTAGCAAATTAGATAATAGAAGTAAAATGGAATGTTGCTTAAAATTGTATTCTCTGTCTGAATCATGAAAGACAAATTTTGAGTTTCATGTCTCTTTAATATTCTTCAAACCTGAACCTGGCAAATCACTTCCATTAATTAATCTACATTCATGATAACACAATATATTTTACTCTTTTTTTGCATTGTAAAAATATGTCCTTTATATTGTAAATTTTCTTTTTAACAGGATCATCATTATGTTCATGTGTATACAGTATATATCTCCTTCATGGCTTTAATTTCTTCTATGAAGTGATTTCTACAGTAACGGATCTGTATTTCATTGTTCAGCTCTGTGTGATATATAGAAAGAATAATGATGCAAGGAAGAGGGCATTGGCCAATGTTTAGAGCATTATCTCACTATTATTTGCCTGCACCTATGTGTTTCATCCCTGCAAAAGGGTTAAACATACAGTTAAATTCAGTTCTTAACCTGCATTTCATGGCTGGTGACTGCCAGCTAGGCACATATGCCTCCTTAAGTTCTACACCAGTAGTGCATTGCCAGTCCAGAGCTGACTTCAACTATGTGTTTATCAAACCCTTTACAGGGGTAAAACATATAAATATAGGTAAACAAAAAACATAACCCATTAGAACATATTCTTATTGCAGTTTTTTGTCCCTTGAATACAGCATCAGGACTTGTTCTTTATATATACACTCTCTGTTTACAGAATTACGTCACATTGATACACACTGCACAAAAACAAAGCACATTCATGCAAACTGTGCAAACATAAAGTGCACCGGACCAGACAAAAATAGTGCAGGCAGTGCACAGGCTCACAGCACACTCATACTCGCTACAAAGACACAATTTGCATACTAACCACTGTGCAGACTTAAAGCCGTACTAACACAGACAGCTCATACACACAGTAAATATATAGATACACTGTTCTGACCCAGAGAATATAGACTACTGTAACACACTCTATGGGGCATATTTATCAAGCCCCTTGTTTTTAACAGAAGTTATGAAGCAGTGGTCTAAAGACCGCTGCTCCATAACTTGTCCGCCTTCTATGAGGGGGCGGACAGAAATCAACCCGATCGAATACGATCTGGTTGATTGACACCCCCTGCTTGTGGCAAATCTACAGGGGGCGGCATTGCACCAGCAGTTCACAGTAACTGCTGGTGTAATGATAAATGCCGGCAGCGTATGCTGTTTACATTTATCGATGTGCAGCGTTGTGCAGCGGACATGATACTCTACTTCGTATCATGTCCGTTCGCACATTGTTAAATATGCCCCTATTTATGTACAGTGTACAGAAGCACAACCTTCATACTGTCTGTACAGATGTTAGCATGGACACACCATCTGGGTACTGTATACTCACAAAGGTTAAGATTTGATCATACCTAAAAACCTTTATCATTGCTTTTTTATACAAACATTTTTTTTGTAGATACATTTTGATAAAAGGAATAGATTCACCTTTTTGGAATGTGTGCTCAGTCCAAATAAAATACACAGTCAAACACAGCTCTTCACGAAATACATAAGCATAGATACTCCCACACACCCACCTATACTGCTAGGAATTCCAAGAATGTGAAGTAAGGGTCTTAAGACTCAATAATAACATTGTGTTAGCGTAGAAAAGCAACCTAGTGCCAGGCTACAGCTACTCAGTACTCATATATCACTTTATGCCAGGATATAATTACAAAGGTATCATCCTGGGCTACGTTACCATTATATACAATCATATATATTTAAGATATTATGTGCCAGGTCTCTATTACACCTAGATAACAATGTGCTGAACCATCAATACAGATGTTTTATGTATATCTATCTATCTATCTATCATCTATCTATCTGTGTGTCTTTCACTCATGGTAGGATAGGGATAAAATTACTTGTGGAGATGAAAGGGTTAAGGTTAAATGAGTTTGTGTGCAGGTACCATTTTTTGTGTATGTTGCACCTCAACATACTCTTGTCTACCTAGAGAGTCTATATACCAACAGAGCTGTTTCAGCCACACCTGTTAACATGTGTGTACATTTTAACACATAGTAATTAACTCTCCATAGACAATCATTGGGAGTACAATGGGTCATACTGAAGAGCTCAGAAACTTTAAACAGGGCACTATCATAGGATGCCACCTTCGCCACAAGGCTCTTTATGAAATGTCTGCCATAGTCAACTGAAAGTGCTATTATTGTGAAGTGGAAGCATTTAATAGCCACAAAGTGGTAAACCATACAAACTCACAGTGCAGGGGTCATGAGTGCTGAAATGCGTAGCGCCTAAAAGTCGCCAATCAGCATCACTCTCTATAGAGTTCCAAACTGCCTCAAAGCAACATGAGCATAAGAACTGTGCATTTGGAACTTCCCAAAATGTTTGCAATGCCAAGCGTTGTTAGGAGTCATGTAAAGCATGCAAATACTGGACTTTGGAGCAGTGGAAATGTGTTCTCTGGAATACAAACTGAAAAATATAAACCAAAGCGCAACTTTGATTCAAGGTAGTGTTCTCTGGAGTGATGAAGCATGTTTCACTTTCTAGCAGTCTGATTGAAGAATCTGAATGCAAGGAGAATGCTACCTACCGGATGCATAGTGCCTACTGTAAAGTTTGGTGGAAGAGGGATAATTGTCTGCAGCTCTTTTTCAAGGTTTGAGCTAAGTCACTAAGTTCCAGTGAAGGAACACCTTAAAGTGAAAGTAAAGTTAGATGCTCTGCTATGCCCAGTTACACAGTTTAGTTAAAATTAATAGGAGTTTCATTCATCTTTTTTTGCAAGTTATATATAAATAAATTTTTCACCGCAAATAAAGTACAATTTTTCCAAATTAAATAACAAACCGTTTTTCTATTGCTATTTCACTTCCTGAAATATTTCACTTCCTGATCACGTTTATTTTTCTGCCAATTGAATTTCTGGCTGATCGGCGACCGTGAAGCTACGTCATCCGACTATCTAATCAATTGCGCATGCGGAAAAGCTATTGTAGGCTTATGCCGGAATCACGTTCCCGATTCGTGCATGCACATAGCTTTTTTTCTGCTGCAGCTGAGAACGTCATCTGTTGACACTGCAGCTCCGCAATATAGAAGCACAGCCTATTATTAGCGATCACCATTCTAAGTAAATATAACGGGTCTTTCTCAATCAATCTTTCAAGCGCTTTATGAACAAATCAAAATGCCTTATAATTTGGAGATGAAAAATTAATTATAAGTTTTAAAATATAAGATTTATTGGTCTGTATTTTGATTGTCAATGTTACAAATGTAACCAATAAGTAAATTGACAAAAAGAAAAGTATCTTTATGTTAGGTTCATTCTGAATCAATAATATTGTGTGATAGCAATCGATTTTCTGTATTCTGATTTTTGAAGAACGTAATTTCAGTTAAGAAAGTCTTATAAATACAGATACGATATGGATATGATGTTCTGTGAAATGTAATTACTAGCGTTAATAAAATTAAAAATAATGAATAATTGTAAAATAAAATGAAGAATAATGCTTATATTGGAAACAAATTTTCTAACTTATGCCAAGTATAGACTTGAAAATAGTTCTTTTAAAGAAGTAATGTTCTGACCAAGTATTGTCATTTAATTTGTGACAATGAGGATAATTATAAAGTTTTCAAGATTATCGCTATAAATGTGATCATAATTATGAAGTGTCAATAAAATATTTATCCCAAAAATATTGTTCATTTGATCATGTTATATAAAATAATTTAGATGCATATCAAAGGTGATGGAATCTATGTACTAATGCAGAATCTGAACGATCTAAGCAATAATACTAACTTCAATTGAATAAACATTTATAATATATTAGATATTTAGGTTATAAACATATAATATATCAGTGTCTATATATTGAATTTACAAATACTTACAATCGAAATATATTTTAATTTTTTTATATCGGCTCCTGGTTCTCGCAAATGCAGCTGCTCAGATTTGCAAATAGCATAGTACTGAATGAATACATTATTGTTATTCATTCAGTACTATGTTTCCAACCTATTAAAGCATGCACGTTGAAGACCGGGTGATAAGATAATCACATGCGCATTGAAGCAAGGATCGAGGATTTGCGCATGCGCAATGTGCTCCGTGCTCGTGAATGCGCATTTCTCCTACGTATAGAGCGAGTGGGACCGCTCTATACGTAAAGACACCAAAAGATAGGAAGTTGAGGGTGGGCGGAGCATGGATGATCATGGTAGGAAATTTATATATTAAAAAATAAAGTTACCTTATTAAAAGAAAAAAAAAAACATAGCGATCTCAATATGTTATGATTATAGAATACATTGATGTTGCAGAGCAGTAAAATTAACTTTCACTTTAATGCTACAGAATTCAAAGCCATTTTAGACAATTGGGTGCTTTCAACTGTGGCAAAAGTGTGGAGAAGGCTCTTTCCTGTCCCTACATGACTGTGCCCCTGTGCACAAAATGAGGTTCACATGGTTTGATGAGTTTGGTGTGGAAAATCTTGAGTTGCCTGCACAGAGCACTGGCCTCAACCCCACTGAACAACTTTGGGAATCATTGGAATGCTGACTGCAAGTCAAAGCTCGTGCAACATTAGTGCCCAACCTCACACATAATCTTTTGGCTGAATGGGAAGAAATTCCCATAGGCACACTCCAAATCTTGTGGACAGCTATCCCAGAAGAGTGCCCTATGTTCTAGCCTCAAAGGCGGAGGGAGGCAACTACACATTAATGCTCATGGTTTTGGAATGGGATGTCCAACAAGCTCATATAGGTGTGATGGTCAGGTGTCCACATATATTTGACCATATAGGCCAAGATTACAAGTGGAACGCTAATTTATTGGACGCCGGCAAACGGGCAAACACCCATTTGTGCACACGCGATAAATAACCAACCATTAAAAGTGCTTGGTTATTACTTCTGTGATCTCTGGTTAATTTTATAAATGTCCACCAAAGGCCCCTAAAATCAAGTGTAATATACTTTATTACAAAATAAAGATAGTAGCATCTTTACTTTTCAATAAAGTAACCGCACTTAGAAGTTTTTGGGGGCTAAAGTTGGCGGCTGTAGGGTGTTAGAAAAAAAATGGAAATGAAAAGTGCCTTTACATTGCAGTCTAGGGTAACTGTGTGTTCATGTAAATATATATACTGTATGTATATGTTTTTATACATATACATTTATGTGTTAATATGTACGCAACTTACCCCATTTGCTGCTCTAGTTCTCATGCATTGTCTCATGCCGTGCGCTGGTATTACAAAGTGGAGCGCAAATATCGCTTTAACTAAAGTGATATTTTGCACTCTACTTGTAATCTGGCCCAATGTGTATAATTCTAAATCAAAATCGAAGGAGAAATTAGTATCTAGGAAATGGTTCTTTAGGTGTGGAAAACATTCTTGTAGTGTTTGTACACACTGTATTATATACACATATGCTTATATACACACACACACATTTACTATAAGAGCAAAACCAAATAAGAGAAAATGGAATGTAGAGAATAAAATATAAAGATAGATGAAAAAGTGGCCAAAAGGACATATGATAAAAAGAGACATTAAATTTCAATTTTTTCTTTTCTCTCTCTCTCTCTCTCTCTCTCTCTCTCTCTCTCTCTCTCTCTCTCTCTCTCTCTCTCTCTCTCTCTCTCGTTCTCTCTCTCTCTCTCTCGTTCTCTCTCTCTCTCTCTCTTGTTCTCTCTCTCTCTCTCTCTCTCTCTTGTTCTCTCTCTCTCTCTCTCTTGTTCTCTCTCTCTCTCTCTCTCTTGTTCTCTCTCTCTCTCTCTCTCTCTCTCTTGTTCTCTCTCTCTCTCTCTCTCTTGTTCTCTCTCTCTCTCTCTCTCTTGTTCTCTCTCTCTCTCTCTCTCTCTCTCTCTTGTTCTCTCTCTCTCTTTCTCTCTCTCTCTCTTGTTCTCTCTCTCTCTCTCTCTTGTTCTCTCTCTCTCTCTCTCTCTCTCTTGTTCTCTCTCTTGTTCTCTCTCTTGTTCTCTCTCTTGTTCTCTCTCTCTCTCTCTCTCTCTCTCTCTCTCTCTCTCTCTCTCTCTCTCTCTCTCTCTTGTTCTCTCTCTATATCCATCACTTCAACTGACATATGTCACACAAGTGGCCAGTATCATCCAGGAGCTTTTGCATTCAAGAATTTGGCTGCATGTGCTGAATATAAAGTAAACCAAGAAATCAATATGTCAGAATAAAAAGCTTTTTCCAATCAGAAATCCAATGAGAAAGGACAGGAGGAGGGAGAGATGTATTGAAAGAAAAGAAAAGCCACATTGAAGGGGGAATAAATAGAGACAAAGATTTGTGCAGAGGGAAATGGATGAAACAAGAGGAAAGAGAAATGGATAGAGAAAAAGAGATGTTGATCAAAAAAGAATAAAATAAGAGTAGTGTTAAGGATAGAAAAATCAATAAGGGATTGATGAACAAGAAATAAATAAAAGATAAACAGATGGGGAAGGAAGAGAAATGAAGAGTAAACAATGAGGAGAGGGAAAATGTTTAGAAGAAGGAGATATGGGCCTCTAGTTATGAAGCCGTCTACTTACCTGCATTCGCCGGCCCAATACGCTCGCCTAAGTTCGCCTCACATCGCTGCCGCGGACCTGAATACGCTCGCCAAAGTTATCAATAAATCTGTCAAAAAGCCGCGCACCAAGTACGGGGCGATGAGCAGCGGACTATGATAGTTATCACTCATCAATCTCGCTGCTCTTCGGCTTTTTTACAGCTTTATTGATGCCTCTGTCACTAAGCACTCACACTATACTATACTGTTCTACCCCCTATACCAGCGCCCTCAGAGCCCCCCGCAACTAAATAAAGTTATTAACCCCTAAACCACCGCTCCTAGACCCCGCCGCAACTATAATAAATATATTAACCCCTAAACCGCCGCTCCCGGACCCTGCCGCCACCTACATTATACCTATTAACCCCTAATCTGACGCCCCCCTATAGCTACAATATAACTATATTTTACAGGCAACTTTGTATTTATTTTAACTAGGTACAATATTTATTAAATAGTTATTAACTATTTAATAGCTACTTAGTTAAAATAAAGAAAAATTTACCCGTAAAATAAAAACTAACCTAAGTTACAATTACACCTAACACTACACTATAATTAAATAAATTATTCCTATTTAAAACTAAATACTTACCTGTAAAATAAACCCTAATATAGCTACAATGTAATTAATAATTACATTGTAGCTATTTTAGGATTTATTTTTATTTTACAGGTAACTTTGTATTTATTTTAACTAGGTACAATAGTTATTAAATAGTTATTAACTATTTAATAACTACCTAGCTAAAAGAAATACAAAATTACCTGTAAAATAAATCCTAACCTAAGTTACAATTAAACCTAACACTACACTATCATTAAATTAATTAAATTAATTACTAGCCAATACCTAAAATTAAATACAATTAAATAAACTAAACTAAATTACAAAAAACCCCCACTAAATTACAGAAAATATTTATTTTTTATTTTTTTAAAAGAATTTAAAACTAAAGAATTTTAAACTAATTACACCTATATCTAAGCCCCCTAATAAAATAATAAAAAAAAATAAAATAAAAGTCCCTCCCCTATTCTACATTACAAAGTAATCAGCTCTTTTACCTGTAAAAAAAATACACCCCCAACATTAAAACCCACCACCCACACCCCTACTCTAACCCACCCAAACCCCCCTTAAAAAGACCTAACACTAACCCCCTGAAGATCTCCCTACCTTGAGTCGTCTTCACCCAGCCGGGCCGAAGTCTTCATCCGATGGGGCAGAAGAGGACATCCGGACCGGCAGAAGTCTTCATCCTATCCGGGCAGAAGAGGACATCCGGACCGGCAGACATCTTCATCCAAGCGGCATCTTCTATCTTCATCCATCTGATGAGGAGCGGCTCCATCTTCAAGACCTCCGGCGTGGAGCATCCTTCCTGGCGGACTGACTAACGACAAATGACGGTTCCTTTAAATGACGTCATCCAAGATGGCGTCCCTCGAATTCCGATTGGCTGATAGGATTCTATCAGCCAATCAGAATTAAGGTAGGAAAAATCTGATTGGCTGATTGAATCAGCCAATCAGATTGAAGTTAGGGGGCTTAGATTAGGTGTAATTAGTTTAAAATTCTTGTAATATTTTTTTATTTTCTGTAATTTAGTGTTTTGTTTTTTTTGTAATTTAGTTTAGTTTATTTAATTGTATTTAATTGTAGGTATTTGTAGCTAATTTATTTAATTAATTTAATGATAGTGTAGTGTTAGGTTTAATTGTAACTTAGGTTAGGATTTATTTTACAGGTAATTTTGTATTTCTTTTAGCTAGGTAGTTATTAAATAGTTAATAACTATTTAATAATTATTGTACCTAGTTAAAATAAATACAAAGTTACCTGTAAAATAAAAATAAATCCTAAAATAGCTACAATGTAATTATTAATTACATTGTAGCTATCTTAGGGTTTATTTTACAGGTAAGTATTTAGTTTTAAATATGAATTATTTATTTAATTATAGTGTAGTGTTAGGTGTAATTGTAACTTAGGTTAGTTTTTATTTTACGGGTAAATTTTTCTTTATTTTAACTAGGTAGCTATTAAATAGTTAATAACTATTTAATAACTATTGTACCTAGTTAAAATAAATACAAAGTTGCCTGTAAAATAAAAATAAATCCTAAAATAGCTACAATGTAACTATTAGTTATATTGTAGCTATATTAGGGTTTATTTTATAGGTAAGTATTTAGTTTTAAATAGGATTAATTTAGTTAATAAGAGTAATATTATTTACATTTATTTAATTAATATTTAAGTTAGGGGGGTGTTAGGGTTAGTATTAGACTTAGGTTTAGGGGTTAATAATTTTATTATAGTGGCAGCGGTGTAGGGGTGGCAGGATAGGGGTTAATAAATTTATTATAGGTGGCGGCGGTGTAGGGGGGCAGGATAGGGGTTAATAAATTTATTATAGGTGGCGGCGGTATGGGGGGCAGGATAGGGGTTAATAGGTATTATGTAGGTGGCGGAGGGGTCCGGGAGCGGCGGTTTAGGGGTTAAACAATTTATTTAGTTGCGCCGGGTTCCGGGATCCGCAGGATAGGGATTAATTAGTTTATTTAGGTGGCGCCGGTATAGGGGGCGGCAGATTTTGGGTTAATATGTATAATATAGGTTGCAGGAGCGGCAGTTTAGGGGTAATAACTTTATTTAGTTGCGGCAGGGTGGGGGGGCAGATTAGGGGTGTTTAGACTCGGGGTACATGTTAGGGTGTTAGGTGTAGACATTTCCCATAGGAATCAATGGGATATCGGGCAGCAGCGAACATGAGCTTTTGCTATGGTCAGATTCCCATTGATTCCTATGGGATCCACTGCCTCCAGGGCGGTGGATTGAAATCCAGGTACGCTGTCCCGGAATAGTGGTGAGGGTACCTTCTAGTAGTTTACTAACTACCAAAAGTAGTCAGATTGTGCCAAACTTGCGTTCGGAACATCTGTAGTGACGTAACCATCGATCTGTGTCGGACTGAGTCCGGCGGATCAAAGCTTACGTCACTAGATTCTACTTTTGCCGGGCAGTAGGGCTTGATAACTAAGGCGAATCAGCCTCGCCACAAATACGCTGCGGAATTCCAGCGTATTTGCGGTTGACGGCTTGATAGCTAGAGGCCATGGTGATAAAAGAGTAGAAGTAGAGAGGAGAACTAAAAGGAATCAAATAGATGTATTTATGAGAGAAGAGATGTATTAATGAGAGAGGAGAAGAGATGTACTAATGAGAGAGGAGGAGAGATGTAGTGATGAGAGAGGGGGAGAGATGTAGTAATGAGAGAGGAGGAGAGATGTAGTGATGAGAAAGGAGGAGCGATGTAGTGATGAGAGAGGAAGAGAGATGCCGTAATGAGAGAGGAGTAGAGATGTAGTAAATAGAGAGGAGGAGAGATGTAGTGATGAGAGAGGATGGGAGATGTAGTAATGAGAGAGGAGGGGAGATGTAGTGATGAGAGAGGATGGGAGATGTAGTAATTAGAGAGGAGGAGAGATGTAGTAATGAGAAAGGAGGAGAGATGTAGTGATAAGAGAGGGGGAGAGATGTAGTAATGAGAGAGGAGGAGAGATGTAGTGATGAGAAAGGAGGAGCGATGTAGTGATGAGAGAGGAAGAGAGATGCCGTAATGAGAGAGGAGTAGAGATGTAGTAAATAGAGAGGAGGAGAGATGTAGTGATAAGACAGGATGGGAGATGTAGTAATGAGAGAGGAGGGGAGATGTAGTGATGAGAGAGGATGGGAGATGTAGTAATGAGAGAGGAGGGGCAATGTAGTTATGAGATAGGATGAGAGATGTAGTAGTGAGAGATGTAGTAATGAGAGGAGTAGCAATGTAGTAATGAGAGAGGAGGAGAGATGTAGTAATGAGAGAGAAGGAGAGCTGTAGTAACGAGAGAGGAGGGAGATGTAATAATGAGAGAGGAGGGGAGATGTAGTGATGAGAGAGGAGGGGAGATGTAGTAATTAGAGAGGAGGAGAGATGTAGTAATGACAGAGGAGGAGAGATGTAGTGATGAGAGAGGATGGGAGATGTAGTAATGAGAGAGGAGGGAATGTAGTAATGAGAGAGGAGGAGAGATGTAGTGATGAGAGAGGAGGAGAGATGTAGTGATGAGAGAGAAGGGGAGATGTAGTAATGAGAGAGGAGGAGAGATGTAGTAATGAGAGAGGAGGGGAGATGTAGTAATGAGAGAGGAGGAGAAATGTAGTAATGAGAGAGGAGGAGAGATGTAGTGATGAGAGAGGAGGGGAGATGTAGTGATGAGAGAGGAAGAGAGATGTAGTAATGAGAGAGGAGGAGAGATGTAGTGATGAGAGAGGAGGAGAGATGTAGTGATGAGAGAGGAGGGGAAATGTAGTAATGAGAGAGGAGGAGAGATATAGTGATGAGAGAGGAGGGGAGATGTAGTAATGAGAGAGGAGGTGAGATGTAGTAATGAGAGAGGATGGGAGATGTAGTAATGAGAGAGGAGGAGAGATGTAGTAATGAGAGAGGAGGAGAGATGTAGTGATGAGAGAGGAGGGGAGATGTAGTAATGAGAGAGGAGGAGAGATGTAGTAATGAGAGAGGAGGTGAGATGTAGTAATGAGAGAGGATGGGAGATGTAGTAATGAGAGAGGAGGAGAGATGTAGTAATGAGAGAGGAGGAGAGATGTAGTGATGAGAGAGGAGGGGAAATATAGTAATGAGAGAGGAGGGAGATGTAGTAATGAGAGAAAAGGGGAGATGTATTAACGAGAGAGGAGGGAGATGTAGTAATGAGAGAGGAGGAGAGATGTAGTAATGAGAGAGGAGTGGAGATGTAGTAATGAGAGAGGGAAGAGATGTAGTAATGAGAGAGGAGTGGAGATGTAGTAATGAGAGAGGGAAGAGATGTAGTAATGAGAGAGGGAAGAGATGTGGTAATGAGAGAGGAAATTATAACTATAATTATTGATATAGCAATGAGAGAGGAGGATTGGGTGAAATGATTAGAATAAGGAGATATTAAATAATGAGAGGCAACAAAAAGAAATTATTAAACATATTTGTAAGTTTTGCATTTGTTATCATGGGAAAACACTGCAGTCTTCAATATTTGTGGAGCGTCATTGATAGCACAGGATGCATTATCTTTTGCGCAGCCTCGGACAAAGATAAAAAATGTGCAAATCTGGTATTACAAATGGATGGTTAAATATTTTAACCAAAACATCTTAAAGCTTCTGAAACTTTTTTAGCATGTCTTATCATTTTAGTAGATAACACAGAGATCACTATTAGTGCTCTTAAAGAGTTCATATTATAAGTAATGAGTTAAGTGAAGCACTCAAGCACAAATTCAAATACTACTTTAAAATGTAGCTTTTTTTTAAGCCCTCGAGTAAATAATTATTATTAATCTAAGTATAGCACAGGTCATCTTGAAAAAAGCCTCCAGCTGAAACGCGTTGATGTGAAGCAGTCCTGTGTAGCTGGCCAGCTCTTTATGGACAGATTGTGAAGGAACCACTTTGAACCTTTTACCCAGTGAAATATATGGTAACAGTTTACCCAGCCTAAACACCCGTTTTGGATATCAGTGTGAAGGCTAAAAAGGAAAGAGACAAAGAGACTAAACAACGAGGTGTTTATTTGACACTGAAAAGTTCACCCACATCAAAAACCGTAGAACAGAGTGGGTTCGAAAAGTACACCGGTAATCCGACCGCTTGATTGGCTATTCGGGCAGACACGTGATACGTGACGAAATCACGTCAGAAGACTACCAACGGCTGCCTGAACGCCAACTGCACGCTGCAGGAGAGCAGGTCGGAGAAAGCGGTCAGAGTGATACACGCTTTCGGATTCTGGTGAGTACTAAACCCCTCTGGCTTTAAAACTATAACGGCTCCAGTGAAACCACCTTCCACACACCCAGACGCCATCACTTGTACTATCTTAAGTGACTTAATTCTTAAAGAAAATACTTAAAAGTAAAACCAAACTGTACTATTTGCATCAAAGGAACAGTGGTGTAGAATACTCACACCTAAGGAACAGTAATGCAGATTACAAATATCCCTTGGACATTGTTAACATATTAAACCGTAGCAGCATCTCCATTTACCTACTATTAACAGAAAATATTGTCTTGTACTTGTACTTTACCATTTTTCCTGTACCTTTTCATCTTTTCTATTAATTGAAAGCTTTTTATATATATTTTAAAAGGTGCACCTTATCTTACCTATGAACTGTATGTATCTTATTACTTAACCTATGAACTGTATGCATATTACGATTTTACTTATATTTTATTAGATGTGTAATAAATTTGTTGAAAGAAAATATTGGTATATATTTGCTAAAAGTTTATAGCAGACCATTCCACATTAGGACATCATTTCTAGTTATTTATTGGTAGAGCCCCTGAGCGCACTCACATCTTTGGTTTTTTAGTGTTTTATAGCACAGAACTACATGAAGAACTCCAAAAACTTTACACCCTCGACTTAGCGCTATGTGACATGAATTTTACTGCATGATCCTGTAGAAGTCTATTATGGGAGGGATTTAGAGCACCTATGCTATCTGACATGCAGATATTAGAGCTCCTTAGACTATCACTTGAACAATAAAAAAATTACCTTGGACTTGTAATATGTGCTATTGATTGCACTTGACTGATGTTAGTGTACAATATAATATTTTTATCTCCACTTGTAATCTAGGCCTGCAGCAGATAAAGGGATCTGTCTTAGTAGAGCTTGTCATTCTGAGCTCTTTATTCTTCCTCAAAGTAATCTTCAGCAATAAGGCATACGCTTACTTAAAGTGATATAAAAGGGACAGTATACACCAATTTTCATATAACTGCATGTAATAGACACTACTATAAAGAATAAGATGCACTGATACTGATATAAAAATCTAGTATAAAACTGTTTAAAAACTTACTTAGATGCTCTCAGTTTAGCTCTGTTGAAAAGGTAGCCGAAAAGCCCACTGCAAGTGGGAAATAAGACACTCCCCCTCCCCCTTCTTTTGCATATGAAAAGACCCTTTAAACAAACAGGAGTCTGAAAATCAGAGCAATGTAATTTAAAAATAAGCAAAACTATACATATTTAAAAAAAAAAAACTTTATGGGCTATATAAATAGAAAATCTACAAAACATTTATGCAAAGTAAATGAGTGTATAATGTCCCTTTAAAGGGACAGTCTAGTCCAAAATAAACTTTCATGATTCAGATACTTTCCAATTTACTTGTATCATCAGTTTTGCTTTGTTCTCTTGGTATTCTTAGTTAAAAGCTAAACCTAGGTAGGCTCATATGCTAATTTATTAGACCATGAAGGCTGCCTCTTATCTGAATGCATTTTGACAGTGTTTCCCCACTAGAGGGCATTAGTTCATGTGTGCCATATAGATAACATTGTGCTCATGGACGTGGAGTTACCTAGGAGCCTGCACTGATTGGCTAAAATGCAAGTCTGACAAAAAAACTGAAATAAGGGAGCAGTTTGCAGAGGCTTAGATACAAGGTAATCACAGAGGTAAAAAGTGTATTTATATAACTGTGTGGGTTGTACAAAACTGGGGAATGGGTAATAAAGGGATTATCTATCTTTTTAAACAATAAAAATTATAGTGTAGACTGTCCCTTTAAAGATATGGGTACAGAAGCATTGCATATACATATATGCAGTGCACATTTGTTGCCTGTGAAAGTATTTTTGTGAAAAATTATCTAGAACTTTTATAAGGGAATTTTTATCTTCTCCCATTTAGCCAGCTGCCCCTTTAAAATCAGTTCTTTGCTTCGGTAGCTGTAATGTCCATGCTGTTCACTATAAAAGTGGCATTATTCTGCACCTCTGAATCACGGTAAGACAAACAAACAGTGTAACAGATTCAGTTATTCAGTGTCAGTCACAATTTATTTTTATGTTATAGTGCTATAAACTTATGGATTACATTTGGTTAAAATAGAATTTAAATGATTAATGGAGCATTAAATGACTGGACTGACCAGCGATTTTGACCTAATATTAAAATGGAAACTTGGCAGCATATGCGTGTGGCAGACGAACAAGTTTGTGAAAACATAATCAAATAGAGTTTAATCTCCAGATAGAAAAAAAGGACAGCTGTGTATTATGAACCCCTGTTAAACAATGAATGTGAGTTACTGAGAACAATATTGATATTTTCTTATATGTGCTTTTGTAGGTGATTTCATAAGGAGCTCTCCTAGGCCCTGATGATTGAAACATCCAGGATATGGAGATATATTCAAAAGGGATTCGTTGTGGGAACAAGATTTTTGGTGAAATATTCAACCACTGCTGAGTGTTTGAAAGCAGTGTCACCGAGAGGTGGTTTACTATTCATCTCGCGATGCTAGCGATATTTTCAAAGCAGCATCAACACCTACATTGAATATGTAATGCAAATGATTCACTTTTACAGATATCACGTGTACATTGCCTATTTTGTGCATTAGGTACACAACCGAATGAACGAACAGCAGCCTACACAAATTAAAAGAATAAAGAGAGTATTAATTAAAAGTTTTAATACATTTGTTTATTTATTATTCTTTTAATAAAAAAGACTAACCTAATAAACCCGCTACACAGCTCTACACTATTAACCCCTTAAACACCATAACCCTCACCTCAACCTAAGCCCACTACACTAATAACCCCTTAAGTGCAATAACCCTTACCGCAACCTAAGCCCACTACACTATTAACACCTAAAGCACCATAACTCCCACAGCAAACCTAACAAAAACACACTATTAACCCCTAAGCGCCATACCCCCACCGCAACCTAACAACACTACACTATTAACTCCTAAGCGCCATACCCCCACCACAACCTAACAACACTACTTTATTAACCCCCTAAAGCAAAATAAGATAAGCAAATTAAACAAACCATTAACCAAAAGTAGGAGATTATTGTGGTGGACAGCGCCAGATGTATACCGTACTTTCTCAACTTCTAAATTTAACGATTGCCCAATACAGGCGTTCTTAATGGAAGAAATAAGGTATATGTGATGGAACGCCTCACAAGGGGCTATAGTACGTCAAAGAAACTAGCTGAATAAAAGTAAATGCTGACAGTTTATCTAAGTAGTGTCTAGATAAACAAAGGACCTAGTGTGTATCGACTACTATACAGCTAAATAAATAATACACAGCCACAAAATACTTGACACAATGGTAGTATTAAAATTATATATATTAAGCAACAAATATTACTATAAAAATCCCAGAAAAAGGGCTATGTAGATCAAAGCGTATTAACAAAATTGTCTTCTTTTCTTCAGCAAAGGTAATCCACAACAAAACAGGCAGAAAAAAAATCCATAAAAAAAAATCCACTGGTACTTCATTGTTTTGTTTTTTTTGGTAATAATTTTGTGTAATGTTTATTTACTTTGTCGTTGTTTGCTTTGTTTATTGCTGTTTTTATATTGTGGTTGTTATTTGCTTAGGTTGGTTATTGCGGTGTACTTTTGGTTAATGGTTTCTTTAGTTTGATTATGTTTAATGTTGTGTTTAGGGTTTTTATATGATAATGTTGTGGGTTATGGGGCTTCAGGGGTTAATATTGTAGTGTTGTTAGGTTGCGTTGGGGCTATGGCACTTAAGGAGTAAATAGTGTAGTGTTGTTAGCTTTTGGTGGGGCTATGGTGCTTAAAGGGACACTGAACCCAATTTTTTTCTTTCATGATTCAGATAGAGCATGCAATTTTAGGCAACTTTCTAATTTACTCCTACTATCAATTTTTCTTCGTTCACTTGCTATCTTTATTTGAAAAAGAAGGCATCTAAGCGTCTTTTTTGGTTCAGACCTCTGGACAGCACTTTTTAATTGGTGAATTAATTTATCCACCAATCAGCAAGAATAACCCAGGTTATTCACCAAAAATGGGCCAGCATCTAAACTTACATTCTTGCATTTCAAATAAAGATACCAAGAGAATGAAGAAAATTTGATAATAGGAGTAAATTAGAAAGTTGCTTAAAATTGCATGCTCTTTTCGAATCACAAAAGAAAAAAATTGGGTTCAGTGTCCCTTTAAGGAGTGAATAGGGTAGTGTTGTTAGCTTGTGGTGAGGCTATGGTGCTTAAGGAGTTAATAGTGTAGTGTTGTTAGCTTGTGGTGGGCATAATGGTACTTTTTATGTGTGTACACTGTTTTGTTTATATGTATTTTATTGTATAATGCAGCATTATGGGTCAGATTACAAGTGGTGAGCTATTTAGTGCTTTTGCTCAAGTGTAAACTTCGCTAGAAACAACAGATGATTTTAGCACACATACAAGGAGACATTTTTAGAATTTTTAGGTTACTACATGCAGGCTAAATTTCCTAGAACACTGACATTAGTATTTTGTTGTTGTTTAACTTACAAATGTAATTTCACACAATTTAACTTTAGTATTAGTACATACAATAGGATAAAAAAATATCCTCATTGTCCATCATCACCAGTGATACTATGGTGTATTAAAACATTTGTATTTTGGGGGACGCTTCCGGACAACGGCCAAGATGGCTGACTTACTTTGAAGCTGAAACAACACGCTGATCAATTTGCTGTATATCAGCAGATAGTGACACCATCAAGCTGAGATTCCTGCAGTCTCTGAAAGAGCTACAGCTCCTGCTTACTGAGATCAAAATATCTATCTTTCCAGCTTTAAGTACCGGAACAGTGAGTCCTACATCTGCAGTGCAAGTGCGTCTGTGGCCTCTGCCTAACTCCCCCCAATTCATCCGGGTAGAATAGTTTGAGCTATATCCTTCACAATACTATCCATACAATAGAGCCTATGGAACAAATTTTGCTGACAACATTAGACTGCCTACTACGCGAAAGCTTTCTCTACATGGAGAACCATCTTAAAGCAACCTGGGGAAGCACTGGTAAGCCTGAAATGCTAGACCTCGCATAAGACAATCAGGAGCTACTAAGAGAGATGAGCCCTAATCAGCCTGAGGCTTTGCAGACCTTCGAAATACCAGAAAGACCTGTACCATACCAACCTATTCAAGCACACAATGCACTCCTGATTGTGGCTGCAGATGGATAAGACATGCTGGAGAGTGTTTCGGGTGGAGAAGAGAGGCATGATGAGATACCACACAATCTAACTAAATGGAGTAAATGTGACCTACACTATGATCCCGGATGTGGCAACAGCTGGCAATAGGGGAGAGACGCTACCTAGTTTAGTGCTAAGTGAGGAGCAAAGCCGGAGAAAGAGCCTGGCACCCGCCCAGACCTTTGATTACAGCCCGATACAAGCTGCTCAGGACAACCAGCTACGACACTCAACTAAACCAGATATCTGGAGCGGAGCACAGTGACAGATATACAGAGTCCTAAATGACTTATGCAGAAGTGGGGGTCGGATTTACTTAAGGCTGCAGCTCCCCTAGACATTCTATAACTACCGCATACATCTATAAGAGCTGGAGTGGGGCAACTAACTGTCATGATGCAGTAATGAAGCTGCCTGTGTGATACTTCATAACTGAGAAGCTCTAAAGAATTCTATTCAGTGTACCGAGAGACTAAGGACCTTTTAATTGTATATACGAAAAGGACAGATGTAAACAGTTGTTTCATTATTCTGGTAGATAGTGCTAGATCTGCTGAAAAATACAAGTATATAGTTCTATTTCCCGTTTTATCCTGAGCACTCTAATAACTCACACTATTTTAACTAGCCTCCAAGAAGCAGTAATACTTTACTCATAGAGGAAGAAATTGTACTGTGTTAATTATAGCTCAAGGGTAATCTGCTCCATTCACCTTATATTGTATATGATGACCTACAGGTTTGAAATGTTAATATGATTTGATTGGAGGCAATAACAGACCTACAACCATCTATAGATCTGCTCTTTATATTTGTCTTCTTTATGTATCTCTTTTAGTATGTGGGCAGTAGTGTTTCCTAAGATGCCTAATATGGTGTAGGTCCCCAAACCAGATCTACATAATTTTTTCCTACTGGTTTGGACTGCTGAGATAAACAAAATAAGTAACTTTAGCAAAGCTAATACTATATGCTTCAACTGTAACCTATGACTTTTGCTACCAACTGGGGAAAATCCAGTTGTGATGTCAACCACAGGTTAATTAAGATATTTTCCTTGGGAATATATATGACCATTTCCTTGCTATCTGCGGCCGAGATAGCAAGATACAGATTGTTCTTAAAAATTACTCATAAATCCCCATCTAGAGGATATAGTTATAATTCTATAGTTCTGAGCTTTAGCCCACCTCATACTAGTTTTCCTCTTCCCCTAATATGTAAAACTTTAAAGTATGGCTAGTTCGTTATAAATAGGAAAATAACAGTCCTCTCTATAGCTCGAGCTAGCAGTTTCATAGGTGTAGTTCAGTGTGCCCAATTTCCTTTACTCCCCATCCAAGTTCTATATATACTTTGATGTAATATGGTTGGTAGCCCATCTCCCATATGGTAACATGCAAGGCTATATCCAGTAGTTTTTCTTTCCGGTACTACCCGCCCAAGCAATCATGTAGACATAAGGTTCTCTGCCACACATTATTACTACATATTTATGTGCTCTACACTAATGCTGAGCTCCTTACCAATCATCTTACTGTCAGTGTGAATGATTTTTAGATTTATGCAGCAATAGCTACGACCAACGCAGAAATTGGTTGGAAAGAACTAGAATCTAACATGAGGCAACAAACAAGTGATGTAATATATACTGCTCCTTCCATTACCAGCACTATTTGCTATATCTTATATGTTGTTGGTTGGTCTACTACACAATGTTCAACAAATGGTTCCCTTATATAGTCTAAAAAATAACTTTTAGGTTTGATAACCCCACTTTTTATTACTGTATATGTAAATGAGGGTCCATGAGTGACCCTATGCTTTGCAGGGGGATTCTTATAGGTAAAATACATGTAAAATTGAGGCTTCTCATAAAGGTATGTATATTTATGTACAGGCATCTCATGTTTATGTGTTGGAAAGACTGTATTTGCCTTGTGTCACCTATTGTATACCAGACGCTGTCTTGATGTAACCTGTAACTTTTGCCTGTTACTTCCAATTTGAAACCTCAATAAAAAAATAGAGAAATAAAAAAAATTAAAAAAAATTGTTTCAACCTTTAAAAAACAAAAAAACATGGGGAGCATTGTTTTGATGCCGTCACATGGGCAGCATTTTTAAATATATATGTATATGATTATGTAAATATATATTTATGTGTTAATATGTGTATATTCACATATTAACACATAAATATATATATTTATAATCAGCATAGCAAACGAACATGAAGCACTCCAAAGGTCTTATATCTTTTTCACTTTATTGTGAACGTTTTCGGGCATAAACTAGCCCGTCCTCAGACTTACAAAGTTACCATTTATGTTTATAATCATATACATATATATTTACATTGCGGTCTATAGGAGCACACAGTTCCCATAGACCACAATGTGAAGGCACTTTTCAATTTGGGTTTTTTCTAACACCCCACTCCTACTAACTTTAGACCCCAAAACAATGCCCTCTATTTTAAGAGCATTTGGGGCACTTTTAGAAAATTAACCATAGATTTAATTTAATTAAATTAATTTTCGGAGCGCTAATTGTCACTGCGAGCTTGCGGTAACAATAAGCAGCCACTTTTTAATTTGCCCACTTGTGGGAGTGCAATCAATTTAGTACTCTGCTTGTAATTTAGCTCTGGGTTAGGTAACATAGCCTTGCACATTACCAGTCACAATGCCCCAGAGGGTGAAATTTTAGAATGCGATTCCTACATGGGTTGCTTTTATTTGGATAGACTCATAAGCCAACTGCTTGATTCTTACATCTCTGCTCCTGAATACATTTTCTTTAAAGGGACATGAAACCAACATTTTTCCTTTTATGATTCAACTTTACAATTTACTTCTATTATTTAATTTGCTTCCTTCTCTTGTTATGCTTTGCTGAAAGGTTTCAATAGGAAAGCTCAGGAGCAGCAAATAACCTAGGTTATAGGTGCTGATTGATGGCTGTACAGATATACCAATTGTCATTGGCTCACCCATATGTTCAGTTAGGAACCAGTAGTACATTGCTGCTCCTTCAACAAATAATACAGAGAGAATGAAGCAAATTTGATAATAGAAGTAAATTGGAAGTTGTTTAAAACTGTATGTTCTACCTAAATCATGAAATCATTTTTTTGTGTTTCATGTCCCTTTAAAGGGATACTGAACCCAATTTTTTTCTTTCGTGATTCAGATCATGCAATTTTAAGCAACTTTCTAATTTACTCCTATTATCAATTTTTCTTTGTTCTCTTGCTATATTTTTTTGAAAAAGAAAGTCCAAAACCCTGGACAGCACTTGTTTATTGTTGGATGAATGTATCCACCAATCAGCAAGAACAACCCGGGTTGTTTATCAAAAATGAGCCGGCTTCTAAACTTACATTCTTGCTTTTCAAATAAAAATACCAAGAGAATGAAGAACATTTGATAATAGGAGTAAATAATAAAGTTGCTTAAAATTGCATGCTCTATCTGAATCACAAAGGAAAAAATGTGAGTTTAGTGTCCCTTTAAGCATGACTGATCCTTATCTCTGCTAAACCAAGTGAAGAAACATGGAGAAAAAACTGTTTGCTGACTTTGCATGCCTTATTTGTTTCCTTACTACAACCCTGTGTCCTGCGTTATCTTACTCCAATCCAATGCTAGAGCTGTTTCTGACCTACCTGAAGTTGGCCTCCCTTATATCTGTCAAGGGTTTAACCCTTACTATGCTGCCCTTCTGCACAGGTTGCATTATTGCTGTATTATTTTTATTTTATGTTTCATGCATTGATCCTCCTCTATAGCGCTGGAGATTATGATGACACATTACAAATAAGGTATAGCACTAATTAAAAAAGAGGATCAAAGTGGTAAGATTTAAATGTGTAATGCATAACAGGTGCAATGGAAACATGACTAGAAAGGAGGAGCAAGTGAACAGACTCAGTATAGTAAAGATAGGAATACATTCAAGATAGGAGAAATATTTCTCCTGCCAAGATGTGCAACTCACTTATTAAATGTTGCAGTCCATGGATATAAGGTATCAAGCGTGACCTGATGTGACTGATGGTGGCAGACATACAAGGAGAGTGGGAGAAGTATGGAAAAAATGTTTTGATCAGTATAAGAAAGTGTTATTGATATAAAAAAGATGTGACAAAAAATGGAAAAAGAACAACAACCAAATAAACAGATAAAGTAAAAGGAGCTGCTTGTAGAGTCTATGGAGTAGATTTACCAAGCAGCGGATGCTGCAATCTATCGCCGGAAATTTAAGTTAAGAAGCAGCGGTCGTAAGACCGCTGCTCATTAACTTGTCTGCCATCTCTAAGGTGGCGGACTGCAATCAGCCCGATCAGATACGATCGGGATGATTGACACACCCTGCTAGTGGCCGCGAATGTGCAGGGGGTGGCATTGCACAAGCATTTCACAAGAAATGCTTGTGCAAAGTTAAATGCAGGCAGACTATGCTGTCTGCATTTAGCAATGTTGGGCGGACATGATTCGCTACAGCGAATCATGTCCGCCTGCCATTTAAAATGCCACTTTAGCACACGCTCCCTTGCAGCCTGTAGATTGGTTCCTCATTATTTGCCTTGTGTATAAATTGTGTTCACAGTTTAATGAATGTTAGCTTAAGAAAGGGGCAGACAGCCCCAAACGTTGCTCTAATAAAGTTGTTTTCTTTACACTGAGAGTACTACCTTCTTCACCTTTTGTATTATACCACTTGGACCTTGAGGGGGGTCCCTGAAGGTTTGAGTGCCTACTATATCCCTTCCTTGGAGTCTATGGAGACTTTTGCAAGTGTGCTGATCTGAACTGTTTTTTATTTACCTTTTAATAAATCGGCCCTTATATTTGTTTTTGCAGATATTATGTCATTATTGTACCTAGTGTTATAGAGCTGTGGAATATTCTGTTGCCTTATATAATATAAGGGTGATGATGAATATAATAATCTAAATAACAGAAGCAGCATATAGATATATCCATAGTTTACATTCAACAAGGATTCCAAAGTAAATACTGTTTTACAAAAGCTGACGACTTTTTATTGAATTAACAAATGTGGCTGACATTTCACAGTTCACTAGAAAACATGATGATATAAAGTATATAGGTTTCAATACCATATCATTCAATTTAAAGAAGAAAAAAAAAGAACAGATTTTTAGACAAAACTACAGTGAAAACTACTGATTCAGGCCTAGATTACAAGTGGAGCGCTAATTTATTGCGTCTGGTGTCTGGTTATTGCTACTGCGAGCTCACGGTAGCAATTAGCGATTAAAAATTAACCAGAGGTCAGATCTCTGGTTAATTTTTTTAATTGGCTCCAATTGCCCCCAAAAGTCAGAGCATAGTGTTTTTTTAAATAAAATAAGTTGCATTTTTTATTTAAAAAGGCAGTGTTTGGGGGCTAAAGTTGGCAGCTGTGGGGTGTTAGAAAAAAACGGCACTGAAAAGTGTCGGTCTATCTGAACTGTGTGTTCACAGCAAATATATATGTATATGCTTATATACATATATATTTATGTGTTAATATGTATTTATATACACATGCATCGTGCAGCAGAGTTTCATGCGTATGGGGCAGTTTGCTGTATATGGATATGCAGACTGGTTACAGATCCCATGATGACCCCTGTTCACCACAAAAAGTGCCTTCAATGGGGACATGAGTGTCAGAACTGGACCATGGAGCAATGGAAGAAGGTTGCCTGGTCTGTTGAATCACGTTTTCTTTTAAATCAGGTGGATAGCCGGGTGCGTGTGCATTGTTTACCTGGGAAAGAGATGGCAGCAGGATACACTAGGAGAAGGAGGCAGGCTGGGGGAGGCAGTGTTATGCTCTGGGCAATGTTCTGCTGTGAAACTTTGGGTCCTGCCATTCATATGGATGTTACTTCACGTACCACCTACCTAGAGACAGTTGCAGACCACATACACCCCTTCATGGCAATGGTGTTCCCTGATGGCAGTGGCCTCTTTCAGCAGGATAATGTACCCTGCCACACTGCAAAACAATTTTTAGGAATGGTTTGAGGAACATGACAAAGAGTGCAAGGTGTTGCCTTGGCCTCCAAATTCCCCAGATCTCAATCGGATTGAGCACCTGTGGGATGTGCTGGAACAACAAATACGATCCATGGAGGCCCCACTTCGCAACTTGCAGGATCTGTTGCTAATGTCTTGGTGCCAGATACCACAGGACACTTTCAGAGGTTTTGTGGAGCCATGCCTTGACACATCAGAGCTTTTTTGGCAGCACAAGGGGGGCCTACACAATATTAGGCAGGTGGTTTTAATGTTGTGGCTTATCAGTATATATATATATATATATATATATATATATATGTGCGTGTGTGTACATATATATAAGAAAACATATGGATACAAAGTTCAGTGCAAAGTAAGCCTGTTGGAGCAAGGAGCTGTTGCACTCGCAATGTGCTGTGTGTATGTGAGCTCATAGAAAAGAGACCATATCCTATTATATAAAAGGCCAAGTGTGTTTGTCCAAAGCTGTCATGTGCAGTAGAGACAGCACGAGGACAAACACAACTGGCCTTACCTGACAATCCATGCTGTTTGCTGCGAAAGTGGGCGTGGCTGGGCGGGAGCGTGGACGTGGCCGGGTGTAAGCGGGCATGGCGGGGGTGGTCGGCACGACAGAAAGGGGAGAGAAATAGAAAGAGAGGGGGAGAGACAAAAAGAGATAGGTAAGAGCTAAAGAGACGGGGAAGAGCAGAAGAGAGGGGAAAGTACAGAAGAGAGGGGAGAGAGAGAGCAAAATAGAGGGGAAAGAGCAAAATATAGGGGAAAGAGCAGAATAGAGGGAAGAGATAGCAAAAGAGAGGGGGGACAGAGAGCAATAGAGATGGGGAGAGAGAGAAAAAGAGAGGGGGAGAGAGAGCAAAAGAAAGGGGGAGAGAGCAATAGAGAGGGGGAGAGAGAGAGCAAAAGAGAGGGATGGAGAGAGAGAGCAAAAGAGAGGGGAGAGAGACAGAGCAAAAGAGAGGGGGGAGAGAGAGAGCAAAAGAGAGGGGGAGAGAGAGAGCAATAGAAAGGGATGGAGAGAAAGAGCAAAAGAGAGGGATGGAGAGAGAGAGCAAAAAAAAAGAAGAGAGGGACAGAGCAAAAGAGAGTGGGGAGAGAGCGCAAAATAGAGGGGGGGAGAGAGAGTGCAAAAGAGATGGGGGAGAGAGCACAAAAGAGAGGGGGAGAGAGAGAGCACAAAAGAGAGGGGGAGAGAGAGAGCACAAAAGAGAGGGGGAGAGAGAGAGCGCAAAAGAGAGGGGGAGAGAGAGAGAGCAAAAGAGAAGGGGAGAGAGAGAGCGCAAAAGAGAGAGAGAATGCAAACGAGAGGGGGGAGACAGAGCGCAAACGAGAGGGGGAGAGAAAGCAAAAGAGAGAGGGAGCAAAAGAGATGGGGGAGAGAGAGAGAAAAAGAGAGGTGGAGCGAGAGAGAGCATAAAAGAGAGGGGGAGAGAGTGCAAAACAGAGGGGGAGAGAGAGAGCAAAATGGTGGAACCATTGTACTGCAAAAAATGACCCGTGTAAACGGGCTTAAGGACGAGTCAGGTATAATGGGCAAGAGCAGCAGAAACTCGTCAGGGTGCTTGAATAATACAGCACACGCAAATGTTCAAATCACAGAGGCCAGATACCAAATCAGCTTCTGGATACAGGGATCCGCAACAGTGGTAAACAATCCCTGTTCAGCTGGTCATGCATTCTTCCGTGAATTGAAAGTAACAGTGAAGGTAAAAGAAATATAACAACCACGATTACCGTGATTCTTGTGTGCTGTGGTGACCCAGTGAGTAAATCATCTGAATACTGCCCTTGCTCCTCTTCTGTAGCGTGTCTGCTTGAATCAGTTGCAGCCTACATACACACCGCTCGGCTCCGCTCCACGTCAGATCCAATTGGCTCCTCCTCCAGGCACCACAATAGTAGAATCGTCCCGCTCTCCTGCTCTGGACTAAGCAAAGGGAATGGAGTCCCAGTACTCCACAAAATGTAAACAAAAAACAATCCATAAAAGTCCAGGCTAAGGTAGACAAAAAGTAAAAGAATCCAGAATAAAAACTGAAATTAAAATAATTGAAAATAGGCAGACTCCATACAACATAAGTGAGAACTAAAAATACAAAGTCTGACCGTTTTTTTATGTCTATGACTACGGTCTGATTTACAGAAAACCGGTCAGACTTTGTATTTTTGTATGGATTCTGCCTTTTTTTAATGGATTTTCAATAAATATTTTTCAGTTTTTATTAGCTTCTGGATTCTTTTACTTTTCATCTACCTTAACCTGGACTTTTCTGGATTGTTTTTTTGTGTACATATATATGTATGTAGTTATATATGAATATATGTGTTTACAGCAGTGTTTCCGAAACCCAGTGTTCAAGACCCTTACTCAGGCCAGATATTCATTATATCTTAACTAGAGCACAGGTGAAACAGTCAGCTCACCCATCAGCTGATTATTTCACCTGTGCTCTAGTTAAGATATAATGAATATCTGGCCTGAGTAAGGGTCCTGAGGACTGGGTTTGTTAAACACTGATTTACAGACATATATACACATGTAAACACATAAATAGATATGTATACATATATAGACATCTATACCAAGTCCTTAATGGGTGCAGGACCAAGTCAACATAAGACTATAAATTCTTGCAAAATTGAAGCATGTACCTCCTTATCTGTAAATTGTGGAAATTTAAATGATGCATTAAAGTTAAAGTGACATTGAAATGATAAAATGTATTTTTTTGCTCCCCGTCTACTTATGTTAGTGAATATAGCAGATTATTGTATCTCTATGTACAGCATATGTGCATTGTAAGTAGTTTACCAAACGTGCAAAAGGTTTATGCCAAAGTAGAGGGCGGCATTACAAGCTTAATGAATGTGCCCCAATCAAATTACACAGATCAGTCTTTAAGCTTGCTAATTGGTTGTATTACCCCAAGGATCCAATATTAAAAAGCACCAACATAAGAGGTTTGGATTTCAGCTTAAAAAAATAAATTTATTTAAAAATATGCAACATTCAAAACGTGCATATTTTGTTTTTAATCACAATATTCTCAAATAACAGGACTGTAAATGATTCATCAAGCTCTACTGTATGTATCAATCCTTGATCCTTTAAAATGGGTAAAGAAAAGCATGAAGTGGAAGAACCAAGATGATTAGACATTATTGTGCATAAGAATTTAAGTATTGGGGGTGTTTAAAAAAACAAAAAACAAATTGACAGGAGACGGATTTAGGAATATATTCAAAGCTCTACAAAGTAAACTGTAAAAGGGAGGAAGAGTAGAATGATAATATGGATTTAAAATAGGTTTAAAGATGAAAAGAAATGAGTGGGGAAAAGGAGTGAGGAAGAGATAAAACTGGGGAGTGAGCCAGCAATGCAATTACTGCTAGTGATGAGCAGAGAGAGGAGGGAGAGAGAGGGAATGCGGCCGGAGAAAGAAACAAAACACTAGTCCCTGCCAACCACATCAAAGACGCAACAAGGGCATAGCTTGAAGCTTGGTTATTCTCAGACAACCTCTATGACTAATATATCTATCTCAGGATGTAATAAAAAAACAGAAAATTGTGAGGTGATCATGGAATATCTATTACATGAACTTGCATACATGCCGTCATTTGTTTCTGTGAAATTAAGGACATCCGAGTAGGCCCTCTCAAATTTAGCTACTCTAGTACTGTAGTACTTTTTATATACATATCTCAACACACACACACACACACACATATATATATATACAGTACAGGTGGCCCTCGTTTTACAACGGTTCAATTTACACCGTTTCAGAATAACAACCTTTTTTTCCAGTCATGTGACTGCTATTGAAAAGCATTGAGAAGCAGTGCATTTATTAAAATAGCCAGTAAGTGGAGCTGTCCGCTTGTGTTGCAGCAAAGCCAAGCAAGCTGAAATTAATCAGTTTAACCAGACCTGAGCTATCGAGCAGATTTCAAAGGAACAAGATCTTCCTGTCTATAAATCAGTCCAGATTGGAATGCCTAGAAAGAACTGCTTGCAGAAAAATGCAAGTGAAGTCTGTGTTGTGTGATTATTTTATTAGGTTTATAATGCTGTTTAGCAAATGTTTTTGTTCATTTAACTTAGTTTAATTATATATTCTGTGTTGTGTGATTATTTTATTAGGTTTATAATGCTGTTTAGCATTTAAAGTCCTCATTTCAAAGCTAACTTATGACAATTTTGAGAGGGGTCTGGAACCTATCTCCCTCACTTCCCATTGACCTACATTATAAACTGGGTTTCAATTTACAACGGTTTCGATTTACAACCATTACTTCTAAAACCTAACCCCGGCGTAAACTGAGGGCTACCTGTATATACATTAACACTCACAACAAACTACACAACAAGGGAGAATTTTTGCTACGTATGTTTACAGTTGTACAAGTAATTGAATTACTCATGAGACCACAGTGCGAGTACAAATGCATAGCAGAAACCTAGGGATGTATCAACCTATCTTTGGGGAAGAATGCAGAGAATGCAACGCATATAAAGCATTTCAGTAAGAAACAATAGCGTTTTGGGCACAGTTAGAGAGTATTCTTCTATACCGACAAATAGACATCATTCAGGAGCCAACATACTCCAATATTTAGGAAATGGCAGCCTCCTCTTAAGAATAATCTTCTAAATTTCCTTTCTAGTGCAGCCTTCTTTAGGAGACAATATCAATATATATTTCTCCAGGATGGTAATGGAAATTCTGTACTTTGTAAAACTAAAGTAGGAGGTTCTGGACTTTCTAACTAGTTTAACAAGATTACAAAGCGTTTTAAAATACTCAACACTACAGATTTTTCTGGTGCTAATCAAATAAGTGATGATGACGATAATAGTACTCATAATAAATGAGTTTTCTACATGGCATTATGTATACTAATATGTGTAAAGATGCAAAACTGTATAAACATAATCACATAGATAGAAATATTGTTAATCCTGACTTAAATGGACAATCTACACCTTAGTCATCTTAGTCTTAGTTTAGATTAAGCTGCAATTATCATCGTGCACCCTTTCTATATCATGCAGCAGTAACAGTAAAAAAGTAATTTTAAAATAAATATTGTTTCTGGTCACTTTGAAATGGCTGCTAAGCTCCGCCCACTGATGACATCACAATCTGGGCTGCATCTATGCACTCTGCTGAATAGCATTGACAGTCTGTTGAATCTTTTGTAACTTGTGAAGCCTTTAATTAATGCAGCCCAGATTGTGATGTCAGAGCATGGCAGCCATTTCATAGTGACCACAGTCATTTTAAAATAACTTTTTACTGTTAATGCTAGATGATATAGAAAGGGTGCAGGAGCTTAATCTAAAGTAAGACTTTAAAGTGATGGTAAATCCTAGGGTTTCTGAAACACTAGGATTTAATAATTGGAACAAATAAAGGGGACTTTCAGTCATGTACTTCATGCTGAAAGCTTCTTTATTTGTTTGGTAGTTCAGGGAGTAGGCAGTAGCCTTTCCATGTGCATCACATCAAGAAAAAAGCTGAAAATGGTTGTGCTGGGCCAAATTGGACATTACACTTTATTTATTTGCAGTGTTCACCGCACTGAGCTGCTTGGGCAGCCCAAGGCAGAACGATATTTTGCTAAGAGGTGACGTTTCCAGCTCTTAGCCAATAGCCGTGCGGGAAATCCAGCCTGGCGCCATTTCAAATGGAATTATAAGCATTTTTGGAATATACTTCCATTAGCAAAAAAGCTCCTAGTAAAAGTTAATACTGTTTTTCAGCAGCATGCGCACATGTGCCCGTGAACTAGTATTCAAACAAAACACCCTCAGTTTGTATGACACAAATGACATTTTCAGAAGCAGTATACAGCACTGCCAGTCATTTGAGAAGGTTTGGTGTTTGAATACTGGTACACGGCCCTCACAGGGTAAGTGCGTTTGCTACAGAAAAACAGTAATAACTTTTACTACAAGAACTTTTGCTAATGGAATTATACTGCATAAATGCTTGTATTTAAAATTGAAATGTACACATGCAGGTTTCAATTTTAATCGTTCTATCCCTTTAAGAAATCCTTGTTTTCTGTTTTGGTGAGATTTTCCAGAACGGTGCTGCATATTAGTTTCCATAAAAAGACATCACAACATATCTCATTATATAAAACAGGATTTTAACAGTTCTCACACTGTAAATTGTAAAACCAATAAGTGAAGAGGTTTAACAATTTGCCCAAAACTCCAAAACTCACTATAAATAACAAGCTTAGCCTTTTCTGAATACCAATTACTGTAAGAAGATGTCAAAGCAAGGATCTAGTTACTGTAAATCACAGTTTTACAAAAGATGATTTTTAGGGTGGACTAAACAAACTTCTAAATTTCTCTTTAAACGATTCAGACAGAACATACAATTTTTTTATTTTTTTTATAGTTTACTTATATTATCAAATTTGCTTCATTCTCTTGGTATCCTTTGTTGAAGGGGCATCAATTCACTAATGTGAGCTAGATGAAGACATCTGTTTGAGCCATTAACGAGGGGCATATATGTGCAACCATCAAAGCAAATAAGATAATAGTTTTAGAAGAACAATTGAAAGTTGTTTAAAACTGTGTGCTCTAGATCATGAAAGAATAATTCTTGTTTTTGTGTTTCGTCAAATCCCATTCAAAAAGATGTTGATATAAATCATGGCCTCCATTACACATGCAGCGTCGCCCGCAAAATCCTCCGCCGCCAGATTTTATGCGATTTTTGTATTACATATACGGCGTAGCATACAAGTTAAGCGCGTATATTTCACCCTTCAGACATATTTCTTTTACCCATAGACTAACATAACACAGCAGCGCAATTTGGTATCCAATATACAGCGTAAGGACTTACGCGCGCAGAATTCAGAAAATCTACTCCATTCTCATCTCGCCACATATTGCAGGCGCAGCAACCCTTGCACTGACTAAAAAAGCAACGTAACTCCCTGGAAGCCTTAACAAACACATACATTTAAGCAGCATCTCAAGGTTAAAGGGACAGTATACTATGATATTGTTTTTTTAAGGTTTATTTGTGTATTTGAAATAGTTTGAAGCCACAACATAATCAAATGGATTGAGCTTGTAGGTACTTTATCACATTGTGGACATATATTTGCTTATTTACTTTAAATTTGTTCTCAAAACAATTAACAATACTTGGAGGAGAGAACAATGGGAAATCATAATTGTATTACCTTCATCTTTTTATATATGGGTTTATATATGAATTTTGAATAGCGTAATTACGTGTCGCATTTATATTTGAAATCGCGGTTCATTTTTACGAGTGTTAGCCTAATTTGCATAAAACTACTCTTTATTGACACTTTCCGTGGACAAAATACTGGCGTAAGTTACTTGCGACGACTAAAATGTGTATTTGCGCACATTTCAGAAGATCGCCAGTTTGTCCTACTTACGTCAGTTTAGCATCTAACGGCGCAGTATATGTAATACCCCGATGTGCGAGGTGAAATTACAGGCGGCGCGGGTTCCCACGCTTGCGCCGAAACCTGCGCCGTATATTTGATCGCGTCCCATATTTAAGGAGCTGAAATTACTGTAACTAAACCCGATAATAGGAGTAAATTAGAAAGTTGCTTAAAATGGCATGCTCTATCTGAATCATGAAAGAAAACATTTTGGTTTAGTATCCCTTTAAAATGACAAAAATACAAGTATGAAATAAAAAGAAAGATAGTAAGAGCAAGATTGCTAAATGCCATTTCTAGATGTTGTGGTAGTGATTTCTGTTTTCTTTAGTGCAGATCTTGTTAGCTGTATGAGAGATTGCATATCTGTCTATTAAATACATATGCTGTCAGCATTTATCGATGTGCGTCGGACAAGATACACTACATCGTATCATGTCCGTCCGCACTTTAGTAAATCGGCCCCTTGGTCTCTATTATGTTGCTAAAATAAAGTCCAAAAAAAAGTGGTCAGGAAGATTATGGTTGTCCAAGCCATTGCTGTCCATGCAACATACGAGTGATTTTCTCGCTATTTGCTCTGATCCAATCAGAGCTTCTCTCAAAAGAGACAAAAGTGCAAACGGAATCAGAAAAATTGTGAGACCGCATTTTCTCCATTCCATCTAAAATAGAGGTTTTTTAAATGTGCTACAGTGCTCTGCTTGTGGGGGAATAAAGTATATTTCTGTGATTTAAAACAAACAAAAAAAACCACAACTTTTTAAGTGGGAGTTGACCCTGGTACCCAGTGAGCGATTTGTAGGTATCAGTGTTTTCTTATCCTTTTAACTTAAACAGCTTTGATACTTTTATTTACACTCATGACAGATTTTTTCTTAGCATAGTGCCCCTTTAATAGCCAATATCAATTAATTATTTGTTAAATCTTAAAGGACCATTAAATGCAGTAGAATTGCATAATTAATAAGTGCACAAGAAAAAGACAATGCAATAACACATACTCTGAATTTTAAATAAGCCATAGATATTTTCTAACACTTTTTTTTGCCCCTTTATCATGTGACAGCTTAGTAGGAGCAGGGGCGCGATCCGATATAGATCGCAGTTTGCGGCGCAAGCGAGGAGACCGGCGTCGCCCGCAGTTTCAGCTCGCAACTCGAGCCATCCCATATAAGTCGCCGTCAGATGCTAACGTGCCGTAAGTCTGACAAACCAGCGATGTCCAGAAATCTGCGTAAGTACAAATTTCTGGCGTCGCCAGTGACTTGCGGCACGTTAGAAACTGCCGGCGCCTATAAAACCTGACTAAAGTTTAAAACACCCGCACTGTCTAACACGCCTCCCTAACATAGCCCGACAAGTCTAACACGCCTCCCTAACATAGCCCGCACTGTCTAACCCTCTATCCGCTATCCCCCCTCACTAGCCTAACAATAAAAAAGCTATTAACCCCTAAACCGCCGCTCCTTTACCCCGCCGCAACCTAATAAAGTTATTAACCCCTAAACCGCCGCTCCCGTACCCCGCCGCCAGCTATATTATATCTATAACCCCCTAAAGTGAGCCCCTAACACCGCCGCCATCTATATTAAAATTATTAACCCCTAATGTAAGCCCCTTACACCGCCGCCATCTCTATTAAAATGATTAACCCCTAATTTAATCTACCTACCCCGCCGCCAGCTATATTATCTATATTAACCCTAAGTATATTATAGTTAATATAGTTATTACATTATATATATTAACTATATTAACCCTAATTATATTAGGGTTAATATAGTTAATATAGTTACTATAGTATTTATATTAACTATATTAACTCTATCTAACCCTAACACCCCTAACTATATTTATATTAAATTAATCTAATTAATTTATAAACTAAAATATTCCTATTTAAATCTAAATACTTACCTATAAAATAAACCCTAAGATAGCTACAATATAATTAATAATTACATTATAGCTATGTTAGGGTTAATATTTATTTTACAGGTAAATTGTTAATTATTTTAACTAGGTATAATAGATATTAAATAGTTATTAACTATTTAATATCTACCTAGTTAAAATAATTACCCAATTACCTGTAAAATAAATCCTAACCTAAGTTATAAATACACCTACACTATCAATAAATTAAATAAACTACAAACATCTATCTAAAAATACAATTAAATTAACTAAACTAAATTACAAAAAAAAACAAACACTAAATTACAAAAAATAAAAAAAAGATTACAAGATTTTTAATCTAATTACACCTATTCTAAGCCCCCCTAATAAAATAATAAACCCCCAAAATAACAAAAATTCCCTGCCCTATTCTAAATTCAACAAATTTCAAAGCTCTTTACCTTACCAGCCCTTAAAAGGGCCTTTTGTGGGGCATGCCCAAAAGAATTCAGCTCTTTTGCATTCAACAAATACAATCCCCCCCCCCCCCCATTACAACCCACCACCCACATACCCCTATTCTAAACCCACCCAAACCCCCCTTAAAAAAGCCTAACACTACCCCCCTGAAGATCTCCCTACCTTGTCTTCACCACACCGGGCCGAACTCCTGATCCGATCCGGGCGATGTCGTCCTCCAAGCGGCAAAGAAGAATTCTTCCTCCGGCGATGTCATCCTCCAAGCGGCAAAGAAGAATTCTTCCTCCGGCGATGTCATCCTCCAAGCGGCAAAGAAGAATTCTTCCTCCGGCGACGTCTTCCTCCAAGCGGCAGCAAAGTCTTCATTCTTCCGGCGGCATCTTCAATCTTCTTTCTTCGCTCCGCCGCCGCGGAGCATCCATCCCGGCCGACTGCTAAACTTGGGATGAGGTACCTTTAAATGACGTCATCCAAGATGGCGTCCGCCGAATTCCGATTGGCTGATAGGATTCTATCAGCCAATCGGAATTAAGTTAAAAAAATCTGATTGGCTGATTGAATCAGCCAATCAGATTCAAGTTCAATCCGATTGGCTGATCCAATCAGCCAATCAGATTGAGCTCGCATTCTATTGGCTGTTCCGATCAGCCAATAGAATGCGAGCTCAATCTGATTGGCTGATTGGATCAGCCAATCGGATTGAACTTGAATCTGATTGGCTGATTCAATCAGCCAATCAGATTTTTTTAACTTAATTCCGATTGGCTGATAGAATCCTATCAGCCAATCGGAATTCGGCGGACGCCATCTTGGATGACGTCATTTAAAGGTACCTCATTCCAAGTTTAGCAGTCGGCCGGGATGGATGCTCCGCGGCGGCGGAGCGAAGAAAGAAGATTGAAGATGCCGCCGGAAGAATGAAGACTTTGCTGCCGCTTGGAGGAAGACGTCGCCGGAGGAAGAATTCTTCTTTGCCGCTTGGAGGACGACATCGCCCGGATCGGATCAGGAGTTCGGCCCGGTGTGGTGAAGACAAGGTAGGGAGATCTTCAGGGGGGTAGTGTTAGGCTTTTTTAAGGGGGGTTTGGGTGGGTTTAGAATAGGGGTATGTGGGTGGTGGGTTGTAATGGGGGGGGGGGATTGTATTTGTTGAATGCAAAAGAGCTGAATTCTTTGGGGCATGCCCCACAAAAGGCCCTTTTAAGGGCTGGTAAGGTAAAGAGCTTTGAAATTTGTTGAATTTAGAATAGGGCAGGGAATTTTTGTTATTTTGGGGGTTTATTATTTTATTAGGGGGGCTTAGAATAGGTGTAATTAGATTAAAAATCTTGTAATCTTTTTTTTATTTTTTGTAATTTAGTGTTTGTTTTTTTTTGTAATTTAGTTTAGTTAATTTAATTGTATTTTTAGATAGATGTTTGTAGTTTATTTAATTTATTGATAGTGTAGGTGTATTTATAACTTAGGTTAGGATTTATTTTACAGGTAATTGGGTAATTATTTTAACTAGGTAGATATTAAATAGTTAATAACTATTTAATATCTATTATACCTAGTTAAAATAATTAACTATTTACCTGTAAAATAAATATTAACCCTAACATAGCTATAATGTAATTATTAATTATATTGTAGCTATCTTAGGGTTTATTTTATAGGTAAGTATTTAGATTTAAATAGGAATATTTTAGTTTATAAATTAATTAGATTAATTTAATATAAATTTAGTTAGGGGTGTTAGGGTTAGATAGAGTTAATATAGTTAATATAAATACTATAGTAACTATATTAACTATATTAACCCTAATATAATTAGGGTTAATATAGTTAATATATATAATGTAATAACTATATTAACTATAATATACTTAGGGTTAATATAGATAACATAGCTGGCGGCGGGGTAGGTAGATTAAATTAGGGGTTAATAATTTTTATATAGGTGGCGGCGGTGTAAGGGGTCAGATTACGGGATAGATAAGGTAGATGGCGGCGGTTTTAGGGGCTCACAGTAGGGGGTTAGTTTATGTAGATGGCGGCGGGGTCCGGGAGCGGCGTTTTAGGGGGTAATAACTTTATTAGGGATTTCGGGGGGGGGGGGGGATCGCGGTTGACAGGGAGATAGACATTGCGCATGCGTTAGGTGTTAGGTTTATTTTAGAAGATCGCGGTTGACAGGGAGATAGACATTGCGCATGCGTTAAGTGTTAGGTTTATTTTAGCAGCTAGTTTAGGGAGTTACGGGGCTCCAATAGTCAGCGTAAGGCTTCTTACGGCTGCTTTTTGTGGCGAGGTGAAAATGGAGTAAGTTTTCTCCATTTTCGCCACGTAAGTCCTTACGCTGCATATTGGATACCAAACTGCGCGGGTTTGGTATACCTGCCTATGGCCCAAAAAACTGCGGGCGACGGCAGAAATATACGCGCGTAACTTCTAGCTTACGCCGTATATGTGATACCAAATCCGCGCAATTATTGGCGTCGCCGGCTTTTGCGGGCGACGCTTTATATCGGATCGACCCCCAGGTGCCTCCAAGAGTTTGCATATAAAAAAACTAACTATGATAATGAAAGTAAATTTGAAAGTGTCTTAAAGGGACAGTCTACTCCAGAATGTTTATTGTTTAAAAAGATATATAATCCCTTTATTACCCATTCCCCAGTTTTGCATAACCAACACTGTTATATTAATAAACTTTTTACCTGTGATTACCTTGTATCTAAGCCTCTGCAGACTGAGACAAGTTCTTTTGACAGACTTGCATTTTAGCCAATCTGTGCTGAATCCTAGGTAACTTCACATTTATATTGTTTATCATTGCTACTTGTGTAAGTGATCAAGGCTGAAAGGCAGAGGGTTAAACACAAAAAAGTTATTTGATCAGTGGCTGTGGGGTAAATTTGTATATAAAATGATAATGAACATTGGTTACTGCTAAACCCTATTTGCTGTATAGACAGTTATTGGAAAGACATGATTTGTTTATAGCTAGTGAAATGTTTTGAGCTCAGTAAGCCTTTGAATAGAAAAGTCACATGGATGCCATTCCAATGTGGTGACATGATACACATAGCTATCATTTCTGGGACATTCATCAGCTATCAGAAAGAGATGAAACAGTTACCACTTTCTTTGGGACCCTAACAAACTCAAGGTCTTGTCCATCACACAGATATGGCAGCAATGCCAAATCAATTTGACATATGTTTCTCCATAGAAATGACACAGTTCTAAATAATCTTTGTAAAAATGTTACAATACAAATACAATACAACATGTTTGTATTTGTTTAATAAAGAAGGAATTTCAGGATGTATTAAAGGTTTTCCAAAAAGCATCCTCCTAAGCTGCTGTAGATTACAATCATATTACTGAGGTTTTGTAGCACTAATAGATATACAGACATCCCAAGTCTCCCTGAAGTTCAGGGAGTCTCCCTGATTGTAATAGAGGCTCCCTGATGCCAGCAAATGGAATGCAATCTCCCTGAAACTCCAAGTACCATGATCCAATGTGGCCCAAATCCGGAAAAGTGTTTCTTTAAGGAATGCCTTTAGTTGCTGGGACATTATAGAACCCTTAAAGCATGCACCAGTAACCAAAAAGCCCCCCACTGATTTTAATAAAATAAAACAAAAATACTAACTTATTTACTGCACGTAATTAAACTTCGTATTCTAAAATATTTGAGCATTCAGCAAGTGTACGATCACTGGAAAATAGGTTTGTTGTATGTGGTTGTGCAATAATGCTACTTTTTTATGTGACTTTAGTGGGAAGCTACTTTAATGATAAGTCTCTCTTGTTTAGGGTTTCAATGTATCCAATATATAAATGGGATGGGGGGCGCAGTAGCGGGAGAAGCCACCTCCCTGAAATGAGTTTTTGCAGGTTGGGATGTCTGGATATAACATGAATGTAAGTGTTTAAAAAATAGTTATGAGCATGTATTACATCTAGAGAGATTTTGCCTGTGCCCTGACTGCATGCCCTTCCCCCTGTACCCTGAACTATGTAGCTCATTTTCTGACTGCTTAAAGGGATACTGAACCCAAGTTTTTTCTTTCATGATTCATATAGAGCATTCAATTTTAAGCAACTTTTTAATTTACTCCTATTATGACATTTTCTTTGTTTTCTTGGTATTTTTATTTGAAAAAGTAGGAATGCTTCAGTATCCTTTAAATACCCTTCAATATATATTTCTTCTCTATTGGCTGCTTATGTTTTGCCGATATTGGTTAATGGAAACCCCACAAAATCATGTGCTACATATACATTTTCATACATTTAACTAATCAAAAACTAGGAAACAATCCAGATTTGCATGTTATGGAATTTGTTGAAGAGTAACAAATACATATTAATGTTCTGGAATTAATGCTGATGTGTATCAGGTGGTCTAACAAATTGAAGCACAGTGATTGGAATACAGTTCTTAATTATGATAAACTTATAGGATCATGAGTAGTCAGATTTGATTTAGCACTGCAAATACATAAATATTTCAACATATCTATTGCAGTTTGGGGGTCTAGACAGCATGAAAATGATACAATGATTAATGGAAAGTTAGTTGGGAAATTCATGGGAAATGCAGCCTGTAATTCACGGGGAAGGGCGGTATGTGCAGTTATTTCTTACCACGCTGATTAATGGGATTTTTAGTGAAAATATGGTATGAGACTACACTAATGATGAGTCTCAGATATGAGAAGCAGTAATTTAAGAATATGTGGCCTACATTTTTGAAATACTAGTTTGGCACAATACAAAGTGTCACAGAATGTAATCTGCATACTAGAAAGCCCCACCCCAGCACATACATATTTTAAACATATAAAAATTGTTGCCATTATTACTGTCTGGTTGGGTTTTAAGTTGTTAAAAGAATAGTCTTTTTAAAATGTTCTAATTTACTCCTATTATCATTTTTCTTTGTTCTCTTGGTATCTTTATTTGAAAAGGCAAGAATGTAAGCTTAGGAGACAGCCCATTTTTGGTTCAGCACCTAGGTAGCGATTTCTGATTGGTAGCTACATTTAGACACCAATCAGCAAGCTCTACCCAGGTGCTGAACCAACAATGGGCCGGCTCCTAAGCTTACATTCAAATAAAGATACCAATAGAACAAAGAAAAAGTGATCATAGGAGTAAATTAGAAAGTTGCTTAAAAGTGCATGCTCTATCTGAATCATGAAAGATTAATTTTGACTAGACTGTTCCTTTAAACCCCTTACTAAAACCCTTTGCCAAATAACTGTTCTTATAAGAAAAAGCCCATTTATTCATGAGTAAGGTTACCAGTCTCTTCTACCAATAATTGAGCAGTCATTTGTAACCACTCACCTTTATGATGGCTAGCAATAACAGAGAATGACAGTCACCATCAGATGTAATGGTTTCAAAGTTTAATTAATATAGCATGTCATTTCAAGGGAAATAAAGTGTTTTTTTCATGCATTACTTGTGTAAGGTGGTCTGTAAAAGTTATTTCAAATGACCTGTAAATGGTTCAAATATCTGTCCAAAGCCATTATTAGAGTTGTACAATATTATTTGCATGGGCCAAAACTCTAATATTTGAGCTTGACCCATTATTTTGAAGTATTTTGCAGGAACTGCATGCATGTCCAGTGCTAGCATGTGGGCATTATTTAGACGGATGGTGCCAGAGTGGGGGTTATAGTGACTTGTGTTCTTTGGACAGAATTGGGTAGTCTGGAGACCTTACTTCTTAGGGGAATAGATAGGCTGGAATAAACAAATGAGGGTACAGGGTGGTATAACCTAAAGTATTTGTTTTTTTTTGCACCCCTGTGCACCACTGTGCCTCTCTATAGAACCGTCACTGACACTTCAGACTACCAGTATGCAACATATCTCTGTGATGAACAGAGAATCTGAGATTTGGTGGCAAAAGGTAGGTCTGCCCAGATTTCTTTCTAAAATGTATAACAATGCATACCATAGGCATTCTTAAATTCCCTTACAGTACTTGTCCTTACCAACTCTACTGGAAGTTTACTCCATGAATCAACCAACTATTAGCCTCTAATCTGAGATCACAACCATTTGTTGTAATACTGATTTTCTAATAAATACCTTAGTATGTTAAAATATTTCAATTACATCACTTATTGATCTTCTCCCACTTGAGTTACCCTCCTTTAAACCATTTTAAGTTTATTTATGCAGATACAGTCCCAAGAACTGCAATATTTAAGATGATGCCTAACTAGTGATCTATAAGATGGCACAAGAACCTTTTATTTTCTATTGTCAATACCTTGTATTGTAAAACTAAGCATTCTACTCTCCTCTGAGTTAATACGTCCCTTTTATCTTGTATCTTTTAGTGAATTACTGGTAAATTACTTTCTTTTCTGCAATAAATCCACAAGGGAGAATATATCATGCAGCATTTGTAGATTCAAGGAAATTGTGGTACAAACTCACATGACTGAGTCTATTAAGAAGCAGTTCCTGCTTCGTATCCTGTCAGCCATCTCAAAGGTGGCAGACAGGGCTGCCACTAGAAATTTTGGGGCCCCTTACTTAACCATTGACCAGGGCCCCCCTTTGACACATGCAATTTTTGACCAATTGACTAAAACGTATATGCACTTTATTCTTAAGTGTAGTCAAAGTTGGACAAACACACACTCACACATAAGGATTCACATATAGACACTCTAGTAGAGATGCAAAGAAGCACACAAGCACACTCAGACACAGACACCCACACAGACACTCAGCAATTGTTTACATTGACCTGACAAGTAATGAGGTAGACTACAGTTTTGTCAAAGGAGATTTACAAGACAAAATATGTAGTTCTGATTATCTTTTTGTCAAGGAAGATGCCAACTATATGATGGCAACAGCATGCAGTGGCTGAAAGGAAGGACCCTGAACTGCCTAAACATTTAAAGGTTAAGTGGTGGGTTGTTGATTTACAGAAAGGTCTCATTAGTCTAAAGGTCTGTAGAAAGATGTGAACAAGCAGTAGTAAGGTCAAAATGTCCTAAAAAGCAACAGACAATGAACACACACACACACACAAACTCAAACACATACACCCAAGAAAACACCCACAGAGATAGCCTCAGAAGACACACAAAGGTATACACACTCACAGACATCCACAGAAAATACACAAAGACATACACACCCACCCTCACAGAGACAACCACAGAAAATGCACAAAGACATAAACACACACCCTCACAGAGACACCCACAGAAAACACAAAGACATAAGCACACCCCCTTACAGAGCCATCCACAGAAAACAGACATACATATACACACACGCCCTCACAGAGACATCCACAGAAAATACACAAAGACATACATACACACACACCCTCACAAAGTCACCCACAGAAAATGCACAGACATAAGCACACACCCTCACAGTCATCCACAGAAAACACACAAAGACATATGCACACATCTTCATAGAGACACCCACATAAATGCACAAAGACATATGCACACACCCTCACAGAGATATCCACAGAAAACACAGACATACAAACACACACACCCTCACAGAGACATCCACAGAAAATACACAAAGACATACACATCCACCCTCACAGAGGCATCCACAGAAAATACACAAAGAGATACATACACACACACCCTCACAGAGACATACATACACACCCTCAGAGACACCCACAGAAGATGCACAAAGACATACACAAACACCCTCACAGAGACATCCACAGAAAATGCAAAAAGACATATGGACACAGTCCTCACAGAGACATCCACAGAAAATACACAAAGACATATGCACACCCTCACAGAGACATCCACAGAAAACACACAAAGACATACGCACCCACCTTCATAGAGACACCCACATAAATGCACAAAGACATATGCACACACCCTCACAGAGATATCCACAGAAAACACAGACATACAAACACACACACCCTTACATAGACTTCCACAGAAATACACACCCACCCTCACAGAGGCATCCACAGAAAATGCACAAAGACATACATACACACACACACACACACAGAGACACCCACAAAAAAAGACATAGGCACAAACCCTCACAAAGACATACACACACCCTCAGAGACACCCACAGAAGATGCACAAAGACATACGCACACACCCTCACAGAGACATCCACATAAAATGCACAAAGACATATGGACACAGTCATCACAGAGACATCCACAGAAAACACACAAAGACATACACACCCACCCTCACAGAGACATTCACAGAAAATGCACAAAGACATACACACACCCTTACAGAGACACCCACAGAAAATGTGCAAAGACAGACACACACACCCTTACAGAGAGACCCACATAAAAAAATAAATACACACTCATAAAGACACCAACAAAAGCAAAAAGACATAAACACGGACACCCACAGAAACACTCACAGGAGTTAAATCTCTGCACATTGCCATCCCCTAAATCAACAGTGTGTGACAAGCATGATAAAAAATATCAGAAATTAAGTGATCACTTTTTAAAGAATCATATTTGTAAATGTGCAAACAAAAATACTTCTGTGAATTCAAAATTGTACATTAATAATCTGTCAGAATGGGTAGATGAAGAAAAATACTTTTTAAAGGTTGACATATGTTTGTCCCCCCCCCCCATTTTCCCCAACCAAGAGCACCACTTCAAATCTGGTGTACAAATGTTCCCATCTGTTAGCTGTATTTATGGATTTGGAAAATGCTGTACTCTATATGGTCTTGGTGGAACCATAAGCTGTGGTACTTAGTCTCATACCATCTGGTTAAATGCAGGTTTTGGGCTTGTTTGGATGTATTTCAAAATTAAGTCAGCTGTAGTGTAAACTGAACAGTGTCAAGTTAACCTGTTTCATTTCAAACATTGAGTAATCTTAGCCTGAGAGTATAACATTTTATGCAGATGTAACAATCTTAGATGAAATGCCTTCTGGTATCTGGAAAGTCCTTGCATAAAGGGGCAGTAAACTGGAATGGAATTAAAATACATATATAAATTTAAAAAAATCATATTTGCCAAAAGGGCACCTACCATTTTTGTATTGAGGAGGAAACATTTCTGCATGATTTTAAATATAGAAATTCTACAGCATTGTCAAATAATCATAAGTACACTGCTGCATATTGCTAAAAATTTTGTTTTTATGGACCCCTGGCCCCATCATACAACTACCACCCTGAAGTTACAATCCGAAATTGCACAAAGAAATAAAAAACATCTGCAAATGAAAGTGATCTGCCGCCTGACTCAGGTACACTGTATAAACTGAAGTGCCAAGTCAGTCTCACACTGTGCATAGTGGTTTAGTGCACACTCAGAAATTCTCTCAAATGCTAATGCTTTACTCCTTGTAATGACATTGCCTGCACTTAATAGCACTCTGCTGTAGCGCCCTCTGGTGGCTGCCAACATTAAAAAATAAATAAAAAAATGAATAATAGTTGTGCTTGTCTCATCGGGCCCACTGGCCTGTGGGCCCCTGACAGGAGTCACCCCTTTCACCCCCTGATGGCGGCCTGGTGGCAGAGATAAATCACCCCAAACTCTCTTTTTCTGGGGGATTAACAGGCCCTGCTCTGGCAGGATTGGTTAACTCTTGAATTAACTAACTTTATACCCTGCCAAGATTAATATGCTGTCCAGTTATTTGGAATGTTCACTGTCTCTTTAAAACATTTAAATTGGTCTAATTGCAGTAAAGTGTAATTAATAGAAATAGTAACTATATTAACAAGAATACACCACCTTTGTTTTAATTAGGGTACTCACATAAGTTGAGAAAGCATGTATTCAATACCAGTGCACCTTTGTAGATAAATTTATCTTAAATGATAGTGTAGTCAAAATTAATCTTTCATGATTTGGATAGAGCATGCACTTTTAAGCAACTTTCTAATTTACTCCTATTATCATTTTTTTCTTTGTTTTCTTGTTCTCTTTATTTGAATGTAAGCAAAGGAGCCGGCCCATTTTTGGTTCAGCACCTGGGTAGCGCTTGCTGATTGGTGGCTACATTTAGGCACCAATCAGAAAGCGCTACCCATGTTCTGAACCAAAAATGGGCCGGCTCCTATGCTTACATTCTTGCTTTTTCAAATAAAGATAGCAAGAGAACATATAAAAAAATGATAATAGGAGCAAATTAGAAAGTTGCTTAAAATTACATGCTCTATCTGAATCATGAAAGTTTAATTTTGACTAGACTATCCCTTTAAGAATACTTTAGAACTGGCGATGTCAGACTTATGGTCTCTGAATTAATGAGCACATAATAAAAATAAACAGCCTTGATCTTAATGGGCAAATGGAAGTCTGCCACTAAACTTTCACAAGATAGCAGCTGTGCACCTGATCTAGTCAATAACAATTTACCATAATAAAATATAGCAATACAGATGGAGCTTTTCCCAGTGTTGCTACTAGGTCCTGTTTGTGTTCCCTAATGATTTATATAAAATGTAATATTAAAAAAAATTTCAGTGAGAAGACAGCAGGTGCTCACTCATATGGACGTTCAAGGTCCCATTTGTCACAATTGTGACGGATCCCCAATAGTAACATGCACAGGCACTTTCAGGACACTGGAACACAAAACACAGACTGTGCTTGCTCAATGCTCTTTAGTGTAGAGATCTACTATTGACCAATCTTCCTAGCCAATCAGGTCCCAGGAATGACATCCACATTCCTTCCTAGAAGCAGAACTCCCATTAATGCTTAGAGTGTTATGGGACACCGCCTGACTACATCAATGGAAATTACAGTTCCATCTGGTTATTTTGTAGATGCTTAACTGCAGCATCTGTTGTTTTGTTTTTTGTTTTTTTTGCTTTCATTTTTATAATGGGGCAGGAAAAATATTTCAGAAATGTCCAACTCTGGATTTTTATTGTTTTTTTATTTTATATTTGCAGCTGTCACATCACTGTGTTAAAATATATTAGAGTATTTGGTTGGTTTTCATAGTTTCATGACAGGTAAAATGGACATAAACACATTGTAAAACAGAAATAGAGATCCTTTCCTGAAAAGCTTGACGAGTGGCTTTTAAAGGGACAGTGAAGTTAAAATTAAACTTTAAAGGGACAGTCTAGGCCAAAATAAACTTTCATGATTCAGATGGAGCATGTAATTTTAAACAATTTTCCAATTTACTTTTATCACCAATTTTGCTTTGTTCTCTTGGTATTCTTAGTTGAAAGCTTAACCTAAGAGGTTAATATGCTAATTTCTTAGACCTTGAAGCCCACCTCTTTCAGATTGCATTTTAACAGTTTTTCACCACTATAGGGTGTTAGTTCACATATTTCATATAGATAACACTGTGCTCGTGCACGTGAAGTAATCTGGGAGCAGGCACTGATTGGCTAGACTGCAAGTCTGTCAAAAGAACTGAAAAAAGGGGCAGTTTGCAGAGGCTTAGATACAAGATAATCACAGAGGTTAAAAGTATATTATTATAACTGTGTTGGTTATGCAAAACTGGGAAATGGGTAATAAAGGGATTATCTATCTTTTAAAACAATAAAAATTCTGGTGTAGACTGTCCCTTTAAAGGGACATGAAACCCTAGTGAGCCAATTGCAAGAAGCATATATGCGGAGCTACCAATCAGCAGCTAGCTCCCAGGAGTACATTGCTACTTCTGAGCCTACTAAGGTATGCTTTTCAACACATAGAAAACAAAGAACGTTAGATAACAGTAAATATGTCAATTGGAATGTCGTTTAAAATCGCAATAATTAAAGAAAAAAAATTACTTTATTGTCTATAGTTTAGATAGAGCATGCAATAAAAAAAACTTCCAATTTACTTTTATCAGATTTGCTTTGTTCTCTTTGGTAACCTCTGTTGAATAGTAAACCTAGGTAGGCATGTATGTGTCTGATATGGCAGCACTATTTGTAACAGTGTTTGTGGCAATTCTATGGACAAAGTTTTCCAAATTGTAAATTGGACGGTTCTTTAAACGTACTGTAAATGCTCTATCTGTTATAGCTGAATCATGTTTAGCTTTGACTTTACTGTCCCTTTAAATTTTTCTATAGGTTCCCCTATGACACGTCTACACACAGTGTATTATATGATACAATTGCACATAAGCACAATGTATGTTCTCAACTCATATTAGTCTTTTTCCTGTCTCAGGTATTATATAACACATCCCACCAGTTACTGGCCCTGTAAACTAATAAAAATAAACCTCAAACTTATTATGGTAAAAACTTTTAAATTAAAGGGACAGGAAATCCAAAATAAATTATTTTATTATTTAGATAGAGAATACATTTTTTTTTTTTTTTCCAATTTACTATAGTTATTAAATTTGTGTTTTTCATAAATAGAGAGTGATGGATAGTATGTTAAAAAGAATGGTGAGTGGATGGAAATGAAGGGCTGAAGGGTTGGGTATGGAATGTGCTAGTGAGGGAGGTAGAGGGGTTAAGGGTAGGGGAGAGTTTGGAATGTACACAAAGGGAGGGTGTGAGATTAGTATGTAAATAATTGCCCTTGTGGTCAGTCAATTATTCCAAACATCACCTAATGACTATCATGTCAGTCCCCTATTAACATGAAATAACTGAATACATCATAAATGTTATCTAGCTCAGTATTATTATGCATGTGTGTGTTTTGGTATGTAAGATAGTCAAAACTAAACTAATCAGCAATCATCATTAACTCCTTACTGCATGTGCAAAGGGGAAAATAGGATCCTACATAAACCCAAATAGGCAGTTATTAAATCACGAATATCCACAGCAACAAGCCAATTCACAAAAAAACTTTATTGAAACATAAGGGGACATGGTCCAAACAGGTGACGTTTCGGGTTTTAATTGCCCTTAATCATGCCTCCATGTTAAAATTGATACATTAAGCCTTGTTATAATCGTGTTGTATAATTTATATTAAAGTTATTAATATTATTTTCCTATTTTGTTCCTCACTGTAGACTTGTTCATTGGCAGCATAGGCATCTCTGTGGAGGGGCACTTGAATAATGTCTGGCTTCCCTGTGTGTGTCCCCAACTTCTATGATGTGACACATAAATATGAATACTTTATTATTTATTAGCAGGTCTTTGGGTTTGACAATTAGTGACTCCTCAACTTTTCATGGTGTCTTCATATGGATATATATGTGGTTCCTGGAGAAGTCAATGATTGGGAAAAAAAGAAAAAGAGGAAAGAAAAAGTTTGATTGAAGAAGATATCAAGCCTTAATTCAGTATTTAAACTGATAAATAAGCTGAGAAATGCCCTATTGTGAATACAGATGTTAAAAAAAGAGATTTATTTGCCAAAAGCAATGTCAACCTAGCCACTGCTTGTACCACTCCCGCATTATCTGTGCAGAATGTAAACCACTTATTCTTAAAGGGAAAGCAAAGTAAAAAACTTTCATGATTCAGATTAGCTTTGTTTTCTTGATATCCTTTGTTAAGAGTAAAGCTAGGTAGGCTGATAGAAGCTCAAGAGCGTGCATGTGTTTTTAGCAATCTATGGCTGCAGTGTTTGTATCTATGTATACCATTGTTATAAACAATGTTGCAAGTACTGCTGCCAGATGGCTAGAGACATGTGCATGCTCCTGAGCTCACATAGTATTACTTTTTAACGAAGGATACCAAAAGAACCAAGCAAAATTAATAACAAAAGAAAATTGGAAAGTTGTTTAAAATGTCACGTTCTATCCCAGTGTTTCTCAACTCCAGTCCTCAAATAACCTTAACAGGCCAGCTTTTCATGATATCTGAAATACAGCCCAAGTGATATAATCAGCTGATGGGTAAGAGCATGTTAGTAACCATGGTTACTGATTAGCTGATTATTTCACCTGTGCTCTAGTTAAGATATTGTGAAAATCTGGCCTGTTATGGGTACTTAAGGACTGGAGTTAAGAAGCACTGCTCTATCAATTCTATTTAAGATTAATTTTGACTTTAATGTCACTTTAGGCCTGAAACGCTATAGCTTAATCACTAGAGAGAACTGTGCAGTTATTGATAAATCTGCCCTTAGTCCAACACAGTTGCTATCTCTTTTCCTCACTCTATTAATCACTTTATACCTGTAAGCATTGCCAAATGATCGCTTAGAACTCTGGACTATTGCAAATGTGAACATCTGCTGCTTCTTACTATTAAAAGGACAGTAGACACCAGGGGCGAAACTACAGGAGGTGGAGAGTTCGCAACTGCGACTGGGCCCCTGAGGGTGGGGGCCCAGCTTAAAAAATAATCCCCACCCAATAAAAACATTGACATGCCACTGCCTGCACTGATATCATGTGAGAGTGACATGATGCTTTACTAGTGTCTCTGACTACAGGGGTTAGTGTTTCGGTTTTACCCATTGGTGTTTATGTGTGTGTGTATGTGTGTATGTGACTGTGTGTGTATTTATGCATGTATGTGTATGTGTGTGTGTATGTTTGTGGAACCAGCAAATTACAGACCTTGGGGCGTATTTATCAAAGGTCTTGCGGACCTGATCCGACAGTGCGGATTAGGTCCGCAAGACCTCGCTGAATGCGGAGAGCAATACTCTCTCCATATTCAGCATTGCACCAGCAGCTCACAAGAGCTGCTGGTGCAAAACCACCCCCTGCAGACTCGCGGCCAATGGGCCGCCAGCAGGGGGTGTCAATCAACCCGATCGTGTTCGATCGGGTTGAATTCCGGCATTTCCTGTCCGACTGCTCAGAGCAGGTGGACAGGGTTATGGAGCAGCGGTCTTTGTGACCGCTGCTTCATAACTGCTGTTTCTGGCGAGTCTGAAGACTCGCCAGAAACACGGGCCCACAAGCTCCGTTCGGAGCTTGATAAATGGGCCCCCTTGTTAATACAGCATGGGGTAAACATTGTCACTATACAGTACCACTATATACAGTTAGGGTTGTACTATATACAGTACTGATGGGTTAAACATTGTCACTATATACAGTAATAGGGGGTCAGACCATCTCACAGACTTTGGGCACAGGGTACCTCCTTTTGCAGATGTAATCTGATTCACATTTTTTTTCTGTGTTAAATGTAAAAAAAAAAGATATGTATCAAATTCACCTTTTTTTGGGGGTAGGGGGGCCTTCTTAGATTATTTGCACCTGTGGTTTCTAGTTAAGCCTCTGGACACCAATGTTCATATAACTGCATGTAGAAACTACTATAAAGAATAATATGCACAGATACTGAACTAAAAATCCAGTTTAAAAACTTAAAACAAATCACTTAGAAGTTCCCAGTTTAGCTCTTTTTATCAGGTTAGGCTGGGGACAACCAGGGAAAAGCGCTGGAAAAGCAGGAAGAAAAGACACTCCCCTTCCCCTGCATATGAAAAGACAGATTACACAGGAGCAAGCAGGAAGAAAAGACACTCCCCTTCCCCTGCATATGAAAAGACAGATTACACAGGAGCAAGCAGGAAGAAAAGACACTCCCCTTCCCCTGCATATGAAAAGACAGATTACACAGGAGCAAGCAGGAAGAAAAGACACTCCCCTTCCCCTGCATATGAAAAGACAGATTACACAGGAGCAAGCAGGAATCTGCAGACTTCAGTCTACATCTGATACTTTCGGTCTTAGTTAGGAGTTTGAAAATCAGCACAATGGTATTAATAAATAAGCAAAACTCTATAAAAGCTATATAAATGGATCATCTACAAAACATTTATGCAAAAAATAAATAAATAAATAGCTAGGGCACAATGTCCCTTTAAAAACTGGGAAAAAATCCCAAATTCTAATTTATTTTAATAAAATGTCAAGTATTGCAAACATCCAGTTCCAGAGAATATTATATTATTTTAAGTGAATTGTGATACTTTTTAATGGACTAATGTATTAATAAATCAAGGTTTTACATTCTATAAAGTTTCAAGACCTCACAGAACTTGTTTATCTAATGGAATACAAAACCTTAATTAATGAATATGCTGGTGATGTGACTTTCCGTGCACCTTTTGCCCCTCACACAATCTTTATAAATGTGACCATAGTGTTTCATGGCATGAACCCATCATTTTTCTTTCATGATTCAGGTAGAGTCTGCAATTTTAAAAAAACTTTTCCATTTACTTTCCAATTTAATTTTTACTTTACTTTCCAATTTAATTTCAAATTGGCTTCATTCTTTTAGTATCCTTTGTTCACAAGCACACCTAGGAAAGCTGCAATGCACTACTGGGAGCAGGCTGCTGATTGGTAGCTGCAGATACATTGCCTTTGTTATCAGCTCTGCAGCTGTTTAACCTCTCTGCCACCTAAAATGTGGTGTAGTAAAAATCATCCCGATCCAATCAGGATGAGTGGCATCCCCTGCTCACAGCCAAATTGCCATATGATTACACAAGTAACTGCAAACCGACCTTTGGTAAATGGAGCCCAGTGTGTCCAGCTAGCTCCCATTTGTGCATTGCTGCTCCTTTAAAGGGACATTCCAGTCAAAATTGAAATCCACATGGATGCATTTCAGTTTTTAATAGAAACATTCTTGTAATATAAATGTATTAGCAAAAATGCTTCTAATAAAAGCTATAGCTGTTTCAAAAGTGTATTTAAGTATGCACTGTGCACCAGCATTTTAAACACAACATTTGCTCATAGAGCCTAAGTTGATTGTACCATCTGGTCATGACTTAATTTGTTAATTGCTGACATGATACAAGACCCACTGGTGCTCTGAGCAGCTGCAGTATTTATAATGCTGATGCACTGAGAATATCTAGCTATGCTTCACATGCACATGCAGGGAAAAATGCTAACACTAAAACAGTGATAACTTTTACTAGAAGCATTTTTGCCAGTACATTTATATTACAAATTTGATTCTTTTCAAAGATGTACTTTATCTATATGTATTTAAATTTTGACCGGAATATCCCTTTAGCAAAGGATACCAAGAGAAAGAAGCAAATTACATGTAGACTTGAAATTAGTTTAAAAATGTAAGCTCTATCTAGATCATGGAAGAAAAATGGTTTTATTTCCTTTCTAAACTCCATGTGAAGCCTATTTAAATCTTTTTTCCGAGGTATAAGAGCTTTATCACAGGGACTCCTGTCTTATCAATGGGGGCAGCAAAAATGTGAACTTGAACTGAGCCCTGGAATAGTGACAGCAAATGCAAATAGCTCAGGCATTTGGAACGATAATGTTTGACTGAAATGCTTAAGGCAGAATCACACAACCGTACAACCCAACGGAAAATACGTATTATAAAACGTACTTCTCATGCAGCAGCCAAGCAACATATGGCACTCAACGCTAACAATGTCAGCTTTCTCCATCTGACTGACTCATCATTCTGTTAAATCTTTATTCAACATAGATCATTCGCTGATGTCAAGAGATAAATTAAATACAAGAAAGACTCACAAGTTGTTGATTGTACAAGATTTGAGGGTGGTAGCCAAACTGGCCCATATTCAAACAACTGGAAAACTTTTCTGATTCCCATCCTATAATATAAAAGGCCAAGTGTGTTTGTCCAAAGCTGTCATGTGCAGTAGAGACAGCACAAGGACAAACACACCTGGCCTTAGAGTCCCTACCTGATCTGCGGTGCGGGCATAAGTGGGCGTGACCGGGCGTGAGCGGGGCGTGGTCGGGCATGAAGGGGCAGGGGCGGGCGTGGTCATGCACGCGAGATAGAGGGGAGAGAGATAGAGAGGGGGAGATATAGAAAGAGGGGGAGAGAACAAAAGAGATGGGAAAGAGCTAAAGATAGGATAAGAGAGGGGAAAGAGCAAGAGAGGGGGGAGAGATAGCAAAATAGAGGGGAGAGAGAAAATAAGAGCGGGGAAGAGAGAGCAAAAGAAAAGGGGGGAGAGAGCAAAAGAAGAGAGGGGGAGAGAGGGGGGAGAGAGAGAGAGGGGGGGGAGAGGGGGGAGAGAGAGAGAGAGGGGGGAGAGAGAGAGGGGGGGGGGAGAGAGGGGGAGAGAGAGAGGGGGAGAGAGAGTGGGAGAGAGAGAGGGGGGAGAGATGGGGGATGGGGGGAGAGAGGAGGGGGGAGAGAGGGGGAGAGAGAGAGGGGGTAGAGAGAGGGGGGAAAGAGAGAGGGGGGAAATAGAGAGAGGGGAAGAGAGAGAGGGGGAGAGAGAGGGAGAGAGGGGAGAGAGAGAGAGGGGAGAGAGAGAGAGATGGGGAGAGAAAGAGGGGGGGAGAGAGAGAGGGGGGAGAGAGGGGAAGAGAGGGGGAGAGAGAGAGAGGGGGGAGAGCAAGAGGGGGGAGAGAGAGAGAGAGGGGGAGAGAGAGAGAGAGAGAGAGAGAGAGGGGGAGAGAGACGGGAGAGAGAGAGAGACGGGGGGAGAGAGAGAGAGGGGGAGAGAGAGCAAAAGAGAAGGGAGAGAGAGCAAAGAGAGGGGGAGAGAGAGCGCAAAAGAGAGGGATGGAGAGAGAGAGCAAAAAGAGGGGAGAGAGAGAGCAAAAGAGAGGGGGGGAGAGAGAGCGCAAAAGAGATGGGAGATAGAGCACAAAAGAGAGGGGGGAGAGCGCAAAATAGAGGGGGGAGGGAGTGCAAAAGAGAGGGGGGAGAGAGAGTGCAAAAGAGATGGGGAAGAGAGAGCGCAAAAGAGAGGGGGGAGAGAGAGAGTGCAAAAGAGAGGGGGAGAGAGCGCAAAAGAGAGGGGGGAGAGAAAGAGCAAAAGAGAGGGGGAGGGAGAGAGCGCAAGGGGTGGGACCAATGTACTGCAAAAAATCGCCTGTGTGAACGGGCTTTAGGACTAGTTTATAAATAAAGTATTGACGATTATGAATACTTAGTTCCATGAAGACATTTTTTTTTTTTTTTTAAATGTTCCTGATAATTTGTAGACTACAAAAATTCATCTTAAAAGGACAGTCTACTTGATGTTCTTTTTATTGTTTAAAAAGATAGATAACATTTTTATTACCCCTTTCCAAGCTTTGCATGATCAGCACTGTTATATTAATATACTTTATAAACTCTAAGATTGACTGTTTTTAAGCCCCTGCGAGCCACCCTTTATCTCAGCCATGCAGTGCTAGTTCATGTGTGCCATATCGATAACATTGTGCTCATTCCTGAGGAGAATGATAAGGGGTTCACAAGAACCAGGACTAATTGGCTAAAATGCAAGATTGTAAAAAAGTTTTTTTTAAAAAGCACCGAGATAAGGGTCAGTCTGCAGAGGCTTAGATACAGGTGATCATAAAGGTAAAAAGTATATTAATATAACAGTGTTGTTTTTTCCAAAACTGTGAATCAGTAATAAAGGGATTATCTATCTTTTAAAACAATAACAAATGTCAAGTAGACTGTCCCTTTAATTTCTCCACAAAGAAACTTTCTAATTTACATTTATCATACAATTTGCTTTGTTGTCTTGTTATTCTTAGTTGAAAGCTAAACCTAAACATATCTTTAAGACCTTTAAGACCTTAAAGGCAGCCACTTATCTGAAAGCATTTAACAGTTTTTCACAGCTAGAGGGCGTAAGTTCATGTGTTTCATATCGATAACATTGTGCTCACGCATGTGAAGTTATTTAAGAGTCAGCACTAATTGCCTGAAATGCAAGTCTGTCAAAAGATCTGAGATAAGGGGGCAGTCTGCAGAGGCTTAGATACAAGGTAATTACAGAGGTAAAAAGTATATAAATATAACCGTGTTGGTTATGCAAAACTGGGGAATAGTCAATAAAGGGATTATCTATCTTTTTAAACAATAACATTTTTGGTGTTAACTATCCCTTTAGGAAAAACAAAAAAATAACCCAGTTGGGTTACTAATAACAATGAGCATTAAAAGCAAGCTTATTTCAGTGCTTTTGACAGACTTGCATTTGACTCCTAGGTAACTCCACGGGAGTGAGCACAATGTTATTTATATGACACACATGAACTAGCACTGTCTAGCTGTAAAAAAAACCTGTAAAAATGCACTGAGATAAGTGATTGTAAAGTCAGCCTCCTGTCTAAACATCTGTGTAACAGTTGTCAATAAAAAACCTGACTTTCATTCATCAATTCCCAAGATTTTACATCGTTACCTGTATTTTCATCTTCTTCTAATAATTTTCTCTGCACTCATCCTCCTCCCGGCATTCGCGCTCCTTTACTGTAGTTTTTGATGGACGTCTTCATAGCCAATAACGGCTCTAACCACAGGGGGACCCACCCCCTTACCATGACGTAATACGTCCTTATAGCGCATGCGTTCGTTTGCGGTGCAAAGCTAATCTATTGCTCGTGCACATTTCGCGCATGCGCAATTGAAGTAAATTTGGCGTCTCAATAGAAATCTATACGGAGTCCTGTCATTTCCTCACAATTGTTCCGCTTGGATTAGCGGATATGAAAGGGCTCCGTATATAGGTACTTAATCTTATATATTTTATCGATGAGACCAACTAGGTTCATATTGTGAATGAAATATATATTTTATTAGAAATTGACTTACACTCGATATAGTATTTTTTGTTATTTGCGGGATTAAAGTGTTTGCTTTTAGTAGATCCTGTCCTTCGCCACTCGCAACGGTAGTTTTCATTGAATAGACCCATTCAATGAATACTATGTTGTTAAAAAGCGGAAACAGGAGAAACGCATGCGCAATGGAAAATCTACACAGGAGCGCGCAGTGCCGATACGTAAACAGCGGGTGGGACCGCTGTTTACGTAATATGGAGGAGAATTAGCAAACAGTGAGTGGGAGGAGCGGGTAAAGTGAACGATCGGTATTTAGTGTATGAAATTAAAACGAAATGATAACTTTTATTACAAAAATATTGTGGCGGTTTGCTTAATCGGATGATTCTCTACAAAACTATATAATCCGAACATGAAAAATTTACATTCACTTTAAGGGCTTAGATTTTAGCATATGAGTCTATCTAGGTTTAACTTTCAACAAATTATACCAAAGAACAAAGCAAATTTGATGATAAAAGTAAATTGGAAAGTTGTTTAAAATTGCAATTGCATGCGCTATCTGAATCATGAAAGATACATTTTGAATTTACTGTCCCTTTAAGTCCATTAAGTTCAACCTTTCACACATTCCTGTTACTACTACTATTGATCTAAAAGTATGCAACCCACCCCCCAAAATAAAGAGATTTCCAATTCAGCATCAAAACAAAAAAGTTGTTATCAGATCTCTCGATGGATCAACAAGTTTTATACAGTCATGACTAGCTGTCATATCCCTGTAATCTAGACCCATTTGAAAGCATCAACTGAAATAATACACCCTCATTAGAGAGAATGCCATATCCTTATTGTTCCTATTGAAAGAGCCCCTTTTGCTGCAGTAAGTAAAAAATCTATGTTCCTCAAGTCTCAGAGGATGGCCTCTTGCCCTTTGTAGAGTCCTACTGATAAACAGGCTGGCTGATTATTGCTTAAATGAGCCCTGTATATATTTACTGTATATATTTATATAATGTAATTATATCCCATCCTCTTTGCCAGTGTAAATAATTGCAGCCTTTCCAGCATAATGCAAATCTTCCTCTCCCCTTATCAAATGTAACATCCTCATCTGCACTTTTTTTCAGTTCTATAATTCCTTCTTAAAAACTTGTTCACAGAATTGTGCATATTCAATGTAAAAGTCTTACCATTGATTTATAAAGCGGCAGCATTATATTTTTTTATCACATTCATTATTTTTTTTTTATCTTTACAACTGATGGCTGATATTGCATCTTGTTATTAAGTCTGTAATTTATAATAACTCCCAAATCCTTATCATTTAAAGGGACGGAGTAACTGTAAAATTGTTTTTTTCCTTTATGTCTTTCCAATTACTTGTAAAACCATAGTTTACATAAATGGGAAATCTTTCCTTTGTCTACATGTTTGTATATGAAATAGCTGTTTCTGATAACTGAAACCACAACCCAATACAATGGGCTGATCTTGTAGGGAGAGAATACCTCATTATCTTATCTGTCTATTAATTTACATATATTCCTCCTTGTCATCTTTGTTACTGTTTCCTCAAAGACCAATACTGAGAGCCTGATATTCAATTCTTCAGCGCTCAGGTGAGATAATCTAAAAAGGGGCAAGGCTCCTAAAAAAAATTTGATTTTTTTTTTTTATTTTGAGACATGTTTATGTTGCTATGTGTTCTTTATGTGAAAAAGAGACTCCTACATTATAATACAAGGTCTACAAAAAAATCCCAAGTATGTTGTGTGATTTCTCCATGCTGCCGAGGTTTTGAATATCAGGCCCTTAGAAAGACTAATGGAAAATTAACATTTTGGTATCTCTCTGTCATAGCCCACCACTGGGATTATTATTTAATCTTGTTTACATGTTTTTAGTATAGTTGGGGATACAATAGGCAAAATCAGCTATTTCAAATGCGAAAATAAAGGTGAAGGGATTATTTCTAAACAATTTAATTCACTCCAGTAGGTAAAATGGATAAATGGGAACACAATAAAGGGGAGAAAATATTAGCGTACACTGTCCCTTTAACTCAACCCTGTTAAGAGTATACACTGTATGTTTATTTTTGCTGCCAAAATGCATTACTTTGGATTTATCTAAATTAAAACTCATCTGCAACTCAATGTTTCTGAAGAGAAGTAACATCCTGTTCAGACTGTGTTACCTCACTTCATTTTTGCATCATGTATCAGCACTACAGAATTGTGCGGTGCTATATAAATAAATTATAATAATAATAATGATAATAATAATATCATCTGAAAATGCTGACACTTGACATTCCTCTAACCATGCAAGTTTGTATTAATGACCCTATCTATACTTATGTTTGACTCTTTCAAAGAGACTAAACACATAGGTAAAGCCGAGCTCAGAAACTACAGGGTTTTTCGCTCCTGTGCTGGAAAATGCTGGTTATTGGCAAGTATTATTGATTGCCACTCCTAATTGGCTAACCAGAAGTCTCTTGCTGTGGAGCTGTAATACTCATCGTTTCCAGCGCTATGCAAAATTTAATTTGGTGGTGCTTTAATAATAAATGAAAATAATTATGATAACCCCTTTGGAGGGGTTAAATGCAAAGTCCAAATTCCATTTGTGTTATTATTTTTCACCCTGCTGTTAGCTGTTTAAACAGCTATTAATAAAAAACTTCACCATCTGGTAGTCTTTAAATCTGTTGACATTCTGGTCTCACCAAACTACTGCTCTTAGCTGCAATGCAAACGTATGACAGACAAATATCATTTGCGCACTCTTCAGTGCTCATTTCAAATAAGTACTAGATTTTTTCCCCAACAAATTTCAGTTAGTTCATTTTTTCTTTCCTCTGCATCATGTGACAGCCACCAGCCAATCACAAAATGCATATACATATATACAGTGAATTCTCACACATGCTCAGTAGAACCTGGTGTGCCTCAGGAAGTGAGCATATAAAAAGATTGTGCACATTTTGATAATAGAAGTGAATTGGAAAGTTGTTTAAAATTGTTTGCTCTATCTGAATCAAGAAAGTTTAATTTTGACTTTATTGTTCTTTTAACTGTTTCTGACATTTCTTAGGTGTAAAGTGTTAAAATGCTCTTTTACGACTGGCCAAAGGGACAGTCTACACCTTAGTCATCTTAAACTCTTACATTAGATTAAGCTGCAAATAGCCTCTTGCACCCTTTCTATATCATGCAGCAGGAACAGTAAAAAAAGTATTTTAAAATAAATGGTGCTTCTGGCCAGATTGATGACATCATGATGGCTGCATATGGCAACCAATCACAAAAGACTCATTAGCTGGATTCGACAGACTGTCAATGCTATTCAGCAGAGTGCCTGATACAGCCCAGATTGTGATGTCATCAGTGGGCTGAGCTTGGCAGCCATTTCAAACTAGCCAGAAACAATATTCATTGTAAAACTTTTTCACTGTTACTGCTGCATGATATAAAAATGGTGCGGGAAGCCATTTGCTTAAAGGTAAGACTTTAAGAAGTCTACATAGATGTTGATTAATACATTAACTATATATTATAAATTTATGTGCATATCTATTTTATCTTACAGGTTAAAAATGCAAGTGTACAACGTTTAAACAGCTTTTAAACACTTTAGAGCAGAGTTGCTTGATGCTAAATGAAAATAGGGAATTATTAACCTTAACGCTTTATGAAATTTGTATGCAGCTTTAAAATGGAATGAGGAACTATGTCAACTGGATGAAAAACAGACCCGATAATACTTTACACCAGTCAAATAGTATAAGACTTTGTTTACACCACCAATGGAAATGGTGTATATTTGATATGATGCAATGGAAAATTAAAGGTATGCTACCCAAATATTGAATCACTTGAAAAAGTGAATCAGCATATATGTAAAACGTTGACTAGAAAAAAAAGGATACTTGTCCTTCTTGATTTAATGAAGTTTACGACGTCTATGAGATCTTGTGAGATCATGGTGAAAACCCACAAGATCACAGTATAGCAAAGTGTAATCTCAGCACTGGTAATGATACTGATTGGCTGTTATTTTCAACCATGCAGATGACAGTAACAAGAATATCTGAAGGATAACTGCTCACATAGCACTTACTCTGGTGAGCTGAGTAAATTATAAGGTAAAATGTTATATAATGATATTCATATTATATTTTGAAGTTAGCCTCTTACAGATATGCTGCATCACTTTCATACAAAAAATTAGGGAAAAAAAAGAAAAAACTTTATTTTTGCAAACTTGCAACATTTGCACTAGCATATGTGGCCAATTTCTTTTATTTTTAGGAAATGTGCTAAAATATTATCCTGTTCCTACTATATATTTTTCCAATTGAATTTGAGGATTTGGTATTCGGACAGGCAATTTAAAGGGACATTCTATTTGAATTTTTTTTTTTTATCATTGTTTAAAAAGATAGATAATACCTTTATTACACATTCCCCAGTTTTGCATAACCAACACTGTTATATAAATACACATTTTAACTCTGTGACTAACTACCTTGTATCTAAGCCTGTGCAGACTGCCAATCAGTGCTGACTCTTGCATAACTCCATGGGAGTGAACACAATGTTATCTATGTGGCACAAATGAACTAGCACTGCTTACTGTTAAAAACTGCAAAATTCACTGAGAAAAGAGGGGGCCTTCAAAGGGTTAGACATAAGCCCATAAGACTACCTTGGTTTAGCTTTCAACAAAGAATACCAAGAGAACAAATCAAATTTGATGATAAAAGTAAATTGGAAAGTTGTTTTAAATTGCATGCCCTATCTGAATCATCAAACTTTAATTTTGACTTTAGTGTCCCTTTAAGCTTAAAATCACTTGGGTAATGTGGTGCATTTTTCCTACTGTTGGGCTTGCATGTATTAGAAAGAGTGTAACGTTTGCTTCAATTTTTTTTGTGTTTCAGTGATAAAACACACGCACACACATAATCCCATGTATATAAAAATCACCATAGGATTTATACATGGTATATGTACATGGTGCATTAAACTTCACATATTAAATAAAACTGAATTAGCAAACTGAAAAGACCAGTGAGTGCTTATTCAATCTGATTGGCCAATACATAGGAGACAAGGTAAAGATACTCAAGAGGGTCTTCAAGGGATGGACTACTTTGTTTTTGCCGCAAAACAAAACCCTTTTACCAATGTATATTTTATGCGTACCTTTCACAGTTAAGTTTTTAATTGCTGCTATACAGTAAGAATATTTAATGACATTAATGCCCATATGAATGCCAACGGTATATTGACATTTCTATTAGCCTTTACTAATGCAGGATGTTGTAAGTATCATAAATCCATTGATCAGAAGAAAATGAACTAATCACGTCATCTGTTCGAGTTTCTATACTAAACAACTTTTTATTGATCATTTGCTCACACAAAAAACGGATAATTTATTAAAAAAAGCACTAAAGCATTAAGCATAGTATAGCATTTGGAGAGGGCTTACCCACAACAGCTGGTTTCAACACAACATGCCAGTTGAGGCTAGGTCAACATTTTAAGTCATTGCACCAGCTGCACCAGCAAAGCTTTGGCACATTGTCAGCTTCTTCTCAATCTATGCAGTCATTTACTTTATACGCGTCTCTTGCAATTGAGAAAATACAACACTATTGTAAAGAATGATGATCACTGTAAGCTATTAATGGTTGTGTGCAAGCACACGTGTATGCACGCACATATGCATTTACACACCCACAATTGTGTTTTAATATAAAAGAAGAACATAATAATAAGGTATCACGTAGTGCACTGCAAATATCTTACCCAGAAATAAATCTCACTCTATAGCTTGCAGTCCAAGCTTTATGATTCCCATACAGTCTCTTATGGCTTTTTGTGCTTTAACATTTGAACTCAGTCTACTGCTTGTGAAAACCTCACCCTAAAGTCAATGTCAATTTTGATGCTAAAGTGCCCGGTTTTTAAAAATTCGATTAAAAACAGGGGCACTTTAATTCATCAAAATTTACATTTCACTCCTGTTGTGAAAAAATACAGCCACTCCAGCTTCCTCCACCCGTTGCAAAGCCTCTTCCTGGGTCTAAAATGAGGAATCAGGCTTCCTCCAATCACGGCACTGAATCAGATACCGATTCCCCTGGGGGGGGGGGGAGCCGTGATTGAAGTATGACCTATCCATCATTTCTGACATCAGAAATGGCTTGCGACGACTGGAGGAAGCTGGATCTGCTGTCAAGTTTAAAAGGTAAGTTTTTTTCACAACAGGAGTGAAATGTAAATTTTGATGAATTAAAGTGCCCCTGTTTTTAATCACATTTTTAAAAACCGGGCACTTTAGCATCAACATTTACATTCACTTTAATATTTTTTATCACAAGGTTTTCAAATGCAGTAATATCTTGTATAGGGACAATATAACAGTTATTCCAGTCCATATAAAAACTATTTTCCTGCAGCTATATGCATGAAAGGAGAACTTTTTAAGTTCTGTACATTGGATTAATTCTAAATATATTTTTACTGTTTTGAGTGGTATTTATTGGTTGTTGGTGGTTTTGTATGTTATGGATACTGAACATGCTCTAATCAAATGCAATTAAACAGACTTTTAAAAAAAAAATGATATATTGAACATATTGGGGCCTATTTATCAAGTTCCGTATGGAGCTTGAAGCCCCGTGTTTCTGGCGAGCTTTCAGACTCGCCAGAAACACAACTTATGGAGCAGCAGTCTAAAGACCGCTGCTCCATAACCTGTCCGCCTGCTCTGAGGAGTCGGACAGTGATCGCCAGAAATCAACTCGATCCAATACTATCAGGATGATTGACACCCCCTGCTAGCAGCCGATTGGCCGCAAATCTGCAGATGGCAGCGTTGCACCAGCAGTTCAGAGGAACTGCTGGTGCAATGCTGAATGCAGAGAGCGTAATGCTGTCCGCATTCAGCGATGTCTGTCGGACATGATCCGCTGACAGACATTTGATAAATAGGCCCCATAGTGTGAATCTCACTTTTATACTACAACATGTATACAAATTAAATATGAGTTGAAAATTATTCAAAATGTATAAGAAATTGTTAATTGCAGAAATGGCATGAACTGGCATTCAAATACGTTAAAAAGTTATCAATATTGAATTAATTAGCTGCCATGTTATTAATGAATTCCCTATGTATATTTTTGCTTCAGTAAAAATAATAATAAAACATGTATACAGTTTTACAACACTTTAATTGATTTTAAATCTACTTTGTTTTCTTGATATCCTTTGTTGAATAGCATGTGTGCATATGCTCAGCAGAAATGCAGTACTGGGAGCTAGCTCATAACTGGTGGGTACACACATTTGTCTGTTGTAAGTGGCGCACCAGATGTGTTTAGCTAGATCCAAGTAATGCATTATTGCTCTGGAGCTGACTAACTATGTGCTTAATCCCTTTGTAAGCAATAGTGCAAAATAAAATGTTGTAACAGATTATTTGCATAATCAACAAATACATGGTAACAAGACAATGCAATAGCACTTAGGGGCCGATTTAACAAGGGCCAAATGGCCCTGAATGTAACTTTTTCGCGCAAGCTTAAGACCACTGCTCCTTAACTCATACGCCTCCTCTGAGGCATTGGACATCAATCCGCCCGATCGCATATGATCGGGTTGATTGACACCCTCTGCTAGCGGCTGCGAATCTACAGGGGACGGCATTGCACAAGCAGTTCACTAGAACTGCTTGTGCAATGATAAATGCAAACAGCGTATGCTGTCGGCATTTATCGATGTGCGGCGGACATGATCCGCTACAGCGGGTCATGTCCGCTCGCACTTTGTTAAATCGGCCCCTATGTCTGAACTTCAAATGAGTAGTGGATTTTTTTTCTAACAAATTTCAAAGTTATGTCTATTTCCAATCCTCCTGTATCATGTGACAGCCATCAGCCAATCACAATGCATATATGTATATTTTGTGAATTCTTGCACATGCTCAGTAGGAGCTGGTAACTCAAAAAGTGTAAATATAAAAAACAGGTACACATATTGTTAAAAATTGGAAGGTTGTTTAAAATTGCATGCTCTATCTGAATCATGAAGGTTTCATTTTTACTTGAGTGTCCCTTTAAGAGGCTTTTCAAAGATGATCCTGAGCTGCACAATAGGATTGGTAAGAAAACTATGGTTCAACTGCTTAAAAAGAATGTATATTTAATGTCCCTCGAAATATTTGTTTTTGTTGTCCAATTGTTGTAATTGTTTACCAGAGTGAGAACACAGAATCAATTTTGTAAAAATACTGGTGTCTTAATGCTGAGTTATTTTGGAAGATACAAATAAATTACATTTAATAGCAGATTCTAATCATCTGATGATATTGTGTTGTTAAAATATCTACTAGGAACTGCAATAATGGTCTTTTAGTCATCTTCACTTACATTATATTATTTTCTATTACATTGTCTCAGCTTCTCAACTTCAACAGTACATTGCTTTTGTTTCAACTATTACTTCTGTCTGTGGATGAGAGTGCTGTTTATGTATTCCTTATATAGCAAGGTAATACAATTTAGAGTTAACACAGTGTTTAAATATTAAAAATATGTTTAAAAGGAGTAAAACAAAATATTAACAAACAACCAAAACAATCTTCCTGTAAAATATCTTGTTATTATGTTTCCTGAATCAGTTTATGTATGTGTATATATATATATATATATATATATATATAAATATATATATATATATATATATATATCATTAGGAAAATGGTTTTAAGAAGATGTACCTACTATGAGTTGTTTTTGCATGTGTAGCTGGATTCTATATAGAAACAATCTCTTGGTAAAATATCATTGGTTAGAGCCAATGCTGTTTGTAAACAGATTTATCCTGTGAAATCGAAATCAGTCAGTTTGGCAAAATATTTAAAAATAGTTAATTAGTGCAGTGATTACTAAATGAATGGTAATATGGTCAGGTCACATTTGCAGACGCGCTTCATTACAGAATGGGTGGTTGGTTCATGGAATAAATTAAGATAAGTATAAGGCTATCCTATAAACTAATTATGCACTATATAGGACGTATAGGCAGTTGGAATGGTTTGAAACAATTTGAGATTGTAATATAAGATGCTTACCAACTCTGCACTATGTGCTGCAGATCATGGTGGCTAATTAGCCACTATGTGATATGGTGTCACAGAGCATAGTTACCAAATAAAAAAAAAAAAAAAACAAGAACAAAAAAAACAAAACATTCTAATTCCAGATACAATTTATAGCTGACTAATGAAGTAAGGAAGTTATGGCATTACTGACCACACTCACTCGCAGCTTCAATAGCTCCTCCCCACAGTAAAAAAAATGTAATTTGCAACCAACATGGACAAAATATTGAATATTGCATTATCCAATCTAGGCTGTTAGTTGCACAATTTTCATAGTCAATCTGTCAAATTAAATACATTATAATTGTCTCTGCCACCTTACTTTCCTAACTGTCTCAATAAATGTGTGGGTATTATTGTGAATTATACTAAAAACACTTTAACCAAGCACCTGTTCAACTAAACATACTTTGGCTGTCTGTCTATCTAATCAATCTATCTATCATCTATCTAATTCTTCCAGAGACTGTATCATAATATTTTTACACTTTAAACAGTGAACGCTATTATGCCGTTAAAAATGATAAGTGCATTAGTGACACCCAGAGGACACAAATAGAATTTCAACTATAGTGTGACAGGATGCAACCACAATACATTCTAATAGGTATATCATAATTCAAACTCAAAATATTTCCCAAATATTCAGAACTTTTTTTATTTTTTTATTTTTTTTTTATTTAAAAGAAATGAGTCAAAACAGAAAAGAAGATCATTAAAACAGACTTTTTAAAAATCCAACTACTATTTCAATACACTTTGCCCTAGTTTCCAGTTTGGCATTAAAAGATGTATTGAATTTACAAAAGGGCAGTGTAGGTAGGTAGGTATGTGTATATATATATACAGCCAGTGAGCAATCAGTCCCTAAAGCCTAGTTGCACTTGCTAGGTTTAAAATCAAAATAAAAAAAACTTAAAGGGATAGTAAACACCAAAAATGTTATTGTTTAAAAAGATAGATAATCCCTTTATTTACCATTCCCCAGTTTTGCATAACCAACACGGTTATAGAAATATACTTTTTACATCTGTAATTACCTTGTATCTAATCTTTTGCAGACTGCCTCCTTATCTCAGATCTTTTGACAGACTTGCATTTCAGACAATTAGTGCTGACTGATAAATAACACCGCATGCATTAGCACAATGTAATTTATATGAAACACATGAACTAACGCCCTCTAGCTGTGAAAAACTGTCAAATGCATTCATACAAGAGGCAGCCTTTAAGGGCTTAGAAATTAGCATATGAGCCTACCTAGGTTTAGTTTCAACTAAGAATTTCAAGAGAACAAAGTAAATTTGATGATAAAAGTAAATTAGAAAGTTGTTTAAAATTACATGCCCTATCTGAATCATGAAAGTTTAATTTGGACTTTACTATCTCTTTAACATGTTTAAATACAGCTCATTCATATCCATTATAGATGGTTTTAGTTTTCATACCCTTTAAAAATCATTGAAAGCGTGTTAGAATATCTAATATGGTTAATTCCATCCAGCACTAAACCTCACACTGACATTTTCCCCACAATACCCACAAGTATCTACTTAGCCCTTACCAAAACAACTAAAAATACCTACCACAAATAACTTGGGTAACAATCCCACACACTACACCAACCAGTTGAACTAAAAGGGATTGCACTGTAATTGATAATTGCATGGCATGAGGCTTAACATTCTCGTTTGTACTCTGAAGAAGGGAAGAGTGAGAGATAAAGAGAGAGAGAAAGAAAGAGAGAAACAGAGAGAATGAGATATATATATATATATATATATATATATACAGAGAGAAAGACATAGAGAAAGAAAGAGAGAGAAAGAAAGAGAGAGAGAGAGAGAGAAAAAAAGAGAGAATGAGAAAGAGAGAGAAAGAAAGAAAGAAAGAAAGAAAGAGAAATACATAGGGAAAGAGAGAGAAATAAGCTACAGGTTAGTTAACACACAGTGTAGAATATACATCCTGTCTGCAGTAGAATTAATATTTTGGAGATTATAATCTGCTAAAAAACTTGCAATGAGGCAGCATCAATACACAAGTGAGCATCACATATAACAAATAAACCATCCAAAAACATAAAATCTAAACCAATACACCAACTGGGTATGGAAAGAGTAGCATGATGTCTAACAATGTTTAAAAGGAGTTTACTAGAGGTTCATCAAAATAGAAATAAGACAAAGAAGAGCAGTAGGTTTGGTCAACAATTATTTAAAGCTAGGCATGACATTATCAAGCTCTTACCAAGCAAAAATGCACTTGTAATGCTTGTGATATATTTCAAGAGTTGAGCAACGTGGAACTTGGAGACCAAGGATGGAGCGTGCACATAATGGGCGGGAACCCAGGAATGCTCTGCCATAGAGTAACCTTTCCAGTGCACAAGGTATTGAAGTTGCCTGCCTCTGAACCTGGAGTCTAGGATCTTGGCGATCTCATACTCCGGCTCACCATGAACCAAGAGTGGTGGAGGTGGAGGTCTGGGTAAATCTGTTTGTGATGTAGGGCTTGAGCAGAGAGATGTGGAAGACTGGATGAATGTGCAGGGCACTGGGTAGGGCCACTTTGTAGGCAACAGGAGAAATTCTTTTGAGGACCTTATAGGGACCTATGAAGCGAGGGCCCAATTTGTGACAGGGCTGACGTAAGTGAATGTGTTGAGTAGAGACCCAGACTCGCTCACCAAGAGCAAAGGCACGACTAGTAGCTCGATGATGGTTGGCATGCCTTTTGTATCTGGAGACAGCTGAACGTAACTAAGAGAGTATATGCTGCCTATGAGTAGCAAGATCAGTGAAACAACGGTCAGCAGCAGGAACCCCCGTAGATTGAGCTGACAGAGGGAATAGACGGGGTTGATAACCTGCTGTGACTTGAAATTGAGAGCCTCGTAAAGATGAGTGCCAATGACTGTTCCTTTCCAGTTCGGCTAGGGACAAGAGTCCAGATCAATTAGTTTGCTGGGAATTGACATAGGCTCTGAGATAGGCTTCAAGATCCTGATTTGTTCTCTCCGCCAGACCATTGGTCTGAGGATGATAGCCAGAAGACAAGGAAACAGTGGTCCCAATCATTTTGCAGAAATCTCTCCAGAAGGTGGAAATAAATTGAGGTCCTCTGTCAGAGACAATATTTACCGGTATACCATGAAGACATACCACATGAAGAAGAAAGAGACTTTACTACTCTTGGGCAGTAGGTAATTTGACTAAGGGCACAAAATGAGCAAGCCTGTAAAATAGATCCACCACAACCCATTTATCCATATGGCGGTCAATAGGAGGGAGGTCCACAATAAAATCCATGGTTATGTGTGTCCAAGTTTGTATGGGTATGGTCAAAGGTTGAAGCAAGCCATAAGGTAAGGATCGGGGAGTTTTATTGACAACACAAGTCTGACAAGTCTTGACATACTCTTGAGAGTCGGACTTCATGGAAGGCCCCAAACATGCCAAGAAAGGAGTTTAAGGGTTCTTGATAAACCAGGATGACCAGACAATTTGCTATCATGAGCCCAGGATAGCACAGGAGTGCTTAGGTTCAGAGGTACATAAAGAATCTCAGGAGCCACAGGGGCTTCAGAAGGCTTTCTTGACTGGACCTGTTGCAGTCTTTGAAGAAGAGAGGTGTTAAGCTGAGCAACCACACAGGAGGGAGGAATGATGTGTTCGATAGGAGCTTCAGAAGAGTAAGTGGACTGAGGAAACTGATGAGAAAGTGCATCAGCCTTTTTATTCTTGGTCCCAGGAAGGTAAGAGACTATAAAGTTAAAACAAAAAAAGAATAAGGTTCACCTGGCCTGTCGAGGATTGAGTCGATGAGCAGTTTCTAGGTAAGTCAGGTTTTTGTGATCTGTAAGGATCTGAATGGGGTTGGTGGTGCCCTCAAGCCAATGTCACCACTCAGTAAAGGCTATCTAAATGGCTAGGAGCTCATGATTCCCCACATCGTAGTTCCTCTCTGCAGGGGTAAAACATTTAGAGAAATAGGCTACAGGATGCGACTTGGAGAAAGAAGGGTCCCTTTGAGTAAGGACAGCACCAGCTCCTATTTTAGAGGCATCAGCCTCTAATGTAAACTGCAGGCCAGGGTCAGGATGGCGTAGCACAGGAGCAGTACAGAAGGCTGTTTTTAGATGAGAGAAAGCGCCCACGGTTACTGGAGGCCAATTTTTGCAGTCTCTGTTTCGTTTAGTCAATTCAGTGAGTGGAGCAACGATTCTGGAGAAGTTCCTTATAAACTTACGATAATAGTTGGAAAACCCCAGGAATCTCTGTAGTTATTTCAATGTGGAGGGTTGAGGCCATTCCAGAACTGTGGTTAGCTTTGTAGGGTCCATGGCAAAACGTCCTTTGAGATAACATATCCGAGATACTGGATCTGGACTTAATCAAATTCGCACTTCTCCAACTTGGCTACCAGAGAATTGTTTCTAAAACGAAGAAGTACCTGTCTCACATGTTCGTGATGCTCCTCCAGGGTGGCAGAGAATATGAGGATGTCATCCAAATAAACAATGACAGTACGATTAAGGAGGTCACGGAAGACGTCATTGACGAATGCTTGAAAGACAGTAGGGGTATTGCATAGCCCAAAAGGGCGGTGAGGAGGTAGCACATCAGCTGCTTTCTTTTCAAACACATCCATATATTCAGCATATACAGAGAGAAGAGTAGAAGTCTGAAGGTTGGCTATAGGGGTGTGATGCAGTGGAGTAACCGTAGCCAGGCCGGAGTGAAAACAGGAGTTACCCCAGGAGGCCAATTAGCCCTCAGTCCAGTCGAATTGAGGATTGCGTTTGCGTAACCAAGGAAGACCAAGGATAACTGGTTGCGCAGGGGAATGAATGACATCAAATTGCAACTGTTCAGAATGTAAGACTCCCACAGTCATAGTTAGAGGTTCTGATTTGAAAAGGATTAAGCCTGATCCCAGGGGTGTGCCATCTAGAGTGGTAATTTTGACACATTGTATTTTTTTTTGAAGAAGAGACCAACCTTCTTGAATCATGAGACGGTGGTCTAGGAAATTTTCAGCCGCCCCTGAATCAACAAAGGCCTGTGCTTGAACAGAGTTCTGGAGAAAGGTGAGGGTAATAGGTACCAGGATCCGAGAAGAGTGAGGGGAATTGGTAATGGCCATGCTTAGAGGTACCCCACTTTTATCCTCTAAGTGTTGGCTGTTCCCGGGAGTATATCACAGTTCTTAAGTTGATGTGAATTGGAACCGCAATAAAAACATAGTCTCAACCTCCTTCTTCTCTGTCTTTCAGATTCAGAGGACTTTAGGGAAGAGAGATCCATGGGTTCCTCTTCAGAGGCAACTGGAGGTGCAGGAGAAGTAGAGGGTAGTCTAGTAGCTAGATGGGTAGGAGGACGAGAAGGCAGGACTCTGCGAGTTCTCTCTCTCTCAGCTTGTCACTTCTGAAAGCAAGAATCCAGACTGATACACAGCTCAATGAATTCATTCAGGGTAGATGTAACATCACAATAAGTGAGCTCATCCTTGATGCGTTCACGTAGACCTCTCCGAAAGGCCGCCTTGAGAGCACTGCAATCCCAGCTGGTCTCATGTGCCAAGGTGCGCAATTCGATGGCGTATTGTGCCACAGATCTATTACCCTGACGGAGATCCAAGAAAGAGCATTCAGCAGCAGAAGTGCAACCAGAGGTCCCAAACACAAAAAAGAGTGCAGAAATGAAGGTTTCAGCATCATTCAGGAGTTGAGCACCTTGTTCCAATAGGGGAGAATGGCAAAAAGTACAGGAGTAGGCGCTCAGGATTCCCTAAAGCCTAGTACAAGAGGAACCCCCAAACAAAGAACCTCAGAACAATATGGAAGAAAAGGGAATGTAAGTACTGGCGCTAAACAGCTAGGGAGCAAGATGATAATATTGGGAAAATAGGATAAATAGGATAAATATCCTCAAAATGATAAAGGAAAGTAATAAATAAAAAAATAAAAAATAATAATGACCACAATCATGGGCTACATATAAATGTGAGTCTATGCAAATGGACGTAATGTCACCTAACACTAAAGATGATCTTGAATTAAGCAGATTAGGATAGTGTAAGTGAAGGTTCACTCATAAACTATGTAAAAATATAAAATAAAATAAGTGTAAATACAGACGTATTAAATGTGTTAAAAATAAGACAAATTTATTCACAAAAATTGAGAGTAGATCTTAAAACATACATCAAATGCAAGTGTATATAGGGATTTAAAACAGACTCTGGACATCCAAGAGTGAAACATAAAAATATAAAAAGTAGCAAATGCTAGTGGGTCAAAAGTCTAATGTTGAGCACTAGCCTGATAATAATGAAGTGCACAGTACCTTAAACCACTCTCTCTACGTCTAGAGAGAGGGGTTGGGTGTAATGAAAAATGGAATGGATCCGCTCTCATATACAGGGGCAAGGTAAGAGCCCTGGTGGTTGGTGTTTTTGTCCGCTCCTGCGGGGTGGTATGATCCTATCCTGTGGGATGGTGTAAGACTGTCCGCCCTGTCTGTGTTCCTAGACTAAACTTGCGGCTCTCAGTAGTAGGAGATGTGTTGCTCCTCTGTGTTAGCGTGGTAGTCAGCGTGGTCGGTGCTCCAATGCACTTCCGGGTATTCTGTGTGACTCTGAGGTCACGTGTGTAGTTTTACTCCGCTGTAGGATCGCAACTGTCAGCTGTAATAGACAGTGGGTGATAGTTCAAATTGAAAGCAATCTCCTGGCGTCAGCTATGTGATACTTCTAATCTTCTCCTTTGATACACTCAGTGTGTTGGTGAGGATGGCTATAAATAGCTCAGTAATACTCTTCTGTAAGATCGCAACTGTCAGCTCAGATAGACAGTGGATGATAGTTCACAGTACAGGCGATCTCCTTGTGTCAGCTGTGTGACACTAGTATTCCTTCTCCTTCAGTACACTCAGTGTGTTGGTAGAGATGGCTTTGGGTAGCTCAATTCAACGTGTTTCACCCCACACCAGGGGCTTTTTCAAGAATGAGTTACCTTTGAAACTTGCTCTTATTTAAGAAAAGTTGCTGGAGTCCTATTGGTTAATTGAAAAATGGACGTGGAGCAACACGTGTGTGCTCTCTTAAGGTGGTGTATACCATATTTTCTGGTTAATCTCCAATAGTGAGCAAAACACAGAGGCCTAGATTTGGAGTTTTGCGTTAGAAGGGGTGCGTTAGCTACGCGTGCTTTTTTCTGGCCGCACCTTTTAAATACCTCTGGTATTGAGAGTTCACAGAATGGCTGCGTTAGGCTCCAAAAATGGAGCGTACAGGCATATTTAACGCCACTGCAACTCTCGATACCAGAGTTGCTTACGGACGCGGCCAGCTTCAAAAACGTGCTCGTGCACGATTCCCCCATAGAAAACAATGGGGCTGTTTGAGCTGAAAAAAAACCTAACACCTGCAAAAAAGCCGCGTTCAGCTCCTAACGCAGCCCCATTGTTTCCTATGGGGAAACACTTCCTACGTCTGCACCTAACACTCTAACATGTACCCCGAGTCTAAACACCCCTAACCTTACACTTATTAACCCCTATTCTGCCGCCCCCGCTATCGCTGACCCCTGCATATTATTATTAACCCCTAATCTGCCGCTCCGTAAACCGCCGCCATTTACATTATAGCTATGTACCCCTAATCTGCTGCCCCTAACACCGTGACCCCTATATTATATTTATTAACCCCTAATCTGCCCCCCACAACGTCGCCTCCACCTGCCTACACTTATTAACCCCTAATCAGCCGAGCGGACCGCACCTCTATTATAATAAAGTTATTAACCCCTAATCCGCCTCACTAACCCTATAATAAATAGTATTAACCCCTAATCTGCCCTCCCTAACATCGCCGACACCTAACTTCAAACATTAACCCCTAATCTGCCGACTGGAGCTCACCGCTATTCTAATAAATGTATTAACCCCTAAAGCTAAGTCTAACCCTAACACTAACACCCCCCTAAGTTAAATATAATTTAAATCTAACGAAATAAATTAACTCTTATTAAATAAATTATTCCTATTTAAAGCTAAATACTTACCTGTAAAATAAATCCTAATATAGCTACAATATAAATTATATTTATATTATAGCTATTTTAGGATTTATATTTATTTTACAGGTAACTTTGTATTTATTTTAACCAGGTACAATAGCTATTAAATAGTTAAGAACTATTTAATAGCTAAAATAGTTAAAATAATTACAAAATTACCTGTAAAATAAATCCTAACCTAAGTTACAATTAAACCTAACACTACACTATCAATAAATGAATTAAATACAATATCTACAAATAACTACAATTAAATAAACTAACTAAAGTACAAAAAATAAAAAAGAACTAAGTTACAAAAAATAAAAAAATATTTACAAACATTAGAAAAATATTACAACAATTTTAAACTAATTACACCTACTCTAAGCCCCCTAATAAAATAACAAAGCCCCCCAAAATAAAAAAATGCCCTACCCTATTCTAAATTACAAAAGTTCAAAGCTCTTTTACCTTACCAGCCCTGAACAGGGCCCTTTGCGGGGCATGCCCCAAGAAATTCAGCTCTTTTGCCTGTAAAAAAACACATACAATACCCCCCCCCCAACATTACAACCCACCACCCACATACCCCTAATCTAACCCAAACCCCCCTTAAATAAACCTAACACTAAGCCCCTGAAGATCTTCCTACCTTATCTTCACCTCACCGGGTATCACCGATCTGTCCTGGCTCCAAAATCTTCATCCAAGCCCAAGCGGGAGCTAGACATCCATCATCCGACGGCTGAAGAAGTCCAGAAGAGGGTCCAAAGTCTTCATCCTATCCGGGAAGAAGAGTAGATGCGGACCGGCAACCATCTTCTTCCAAGCGGCATCTTCTATCTTCATCCGATGAGGACCGGCTCCATCGTGAAGACCTCCAGCGCGGACCCATCTTCTTCCGACGACGTCCAACTGAAGAATGAAGGTTCCTTTAAGGGACGTCATCTAAGATGGCATCCCTCGAATTCCGATTGGCTGATAGGATTCTATCAGCCAATCGGAATTAAGGTAGGAAAATTCTGATTGGCTGATGGAATCAGCCAATCAGAATCAAGTTTAATCCGATTGGCTGATCCAATCAGCCAATCAGATTGAGCTCGCATTCTATTGGCTGTTCCGATCAGCCAATAGAATGCAAGCTCAATCTGATTGGCTGATCGGATCAGCCAATCGGATTGAACTTGATTCTGATTGGCTGATTCCATCAGCCAATCAGAATTTTCCTACCTTAATTCCGATTGGCTGATAGAATCCTATCAGCCAATCGGAATTCGAGGGACGCCATCTTGGATGACGTCCCTTAAAGGAACCTTCATTCGGCGAGTAGGCGTCGGTTGAAGAGGTTGGATCCGCGTCGGTTGGAAAGAAGATGGCTCCGCTCCAGAAGAAAGAAGATTGAAGATGCGGCTTGATAGAAGACTTCATCCCGATGATGGACTTCCGACTTCAGCCCGATGATGGATTTCTTCAGCCGCCGCTTGGATCCAGACTTCAGCCCGAGGATGGACGTCACTCTTCAGCCCCCCGCTTGGGCTTGGATCAAGACTCTGGACCGATCGGTGAACCTGGCATGGTGAAGACAAGGTAGGAAGATCTTCAGGGGCTTAGTGTTAGGTTTATTTAAGGGGGGTTTGGGTTAGGTTAGGGGTATGTGGGTGGTGGGTTGTAATGTTGGGGGGGGGTATTGTATGTTTTTTTTTACAGGCAAAAGAGCTGAATTCTTTGGGGCATGCCCGCAAAGGGCCCTGTTCAGGGCTGGTAAGGTAAAAGAGCTTTGAATTTTTTTAATTTAGAATAGGGTAGGGCATTTTTTTATTTTGGGGGGCTTTGTTATTTTATTAGGGGGCTTAGAGTAGGTGTAATTAGTTTAACATTGTTGTAATATTTTTCTAATGTTTGTAAATATTTTTTTATTTTTTGTAACAGTTCTTTTTTATTTTTTGTACTTTAGTTAGTTTATTTCATTGTATTTATTTGTAGATATTGTATTTAATTAATTTATTGATAGTGTAGTGTTAGGTTTAATTGTAGATAATTGTAGGTATTTTATTTAATTAATTTATTGATAGTGTAGTGTTAGGTTTAATTGTAACTTAGGTTAGGATTTATTTTACAGGTGATTTTGTAATTATTTTAACTATTTTAGCTATTAAATAGTTCTTAACTATTTAATAGCTATTGTACCTGGTTAAAATAAATACAAAGTTACCTGTAAAATAAATATTAATCCTAAAATAGCTACAATATAATTATAATTTATATTCTAGCTATATTAGGGTTTATTTTACAGGTAAGTATTTAGCTTTAAATAGGAATAATTTATATAATAAGAGTTAATTTATTTCGTTAGATTTAAATTATATTTAACTTAGGGGGGTGTTAGTGTTAGGGTTAGACTTAGCTTTAGGGGTTAAAAACTTTATTAGACTAGCGGCGAGCTCCGATCGGCAGATTAGGGGTTAATACTTGAAGTTAGGTGTCGGCGATGTTAGGGAGGGCAGATTAGGGGTTAATACTATTTATTATACGGTTATTGAGGCGGGAGTGAGGCGGATTAGGGGTTAATAACTTTATTATAGTAGCGGCGCGGTCGGCAGATTAGGGGTTAATAAGTATAGGCAGGTGGAGGCGACGTTGTGGGGGGCAGATTAGGGGTTAATAAATATTATGTAGGTGTCGGCGGTGTTAGGGGCAGCAGATTAGGGATACATAAGTATAATGTAGCTTATGGCGGCGTGCGGACGGCAGATTAGGGGTTAATAAGTGTAGGTAGCTGGCGGCGACGTTGTGGGGGGCAGATTAGAGGTTAATAAATATAATATAGGGGTCGGCGGTGTTAGGGGCAGCAGATTAGGGGTACATAAGTATAACATAGGTGGCGGTCGGCAGATTAGGGGTTAAAAAAATTTAATAGAGTGGCGGCGATGTGGGGGGACCTCGGTTTAGGGGTACATAGGTAGTTTATGGGTGTTAGTGTACTTTAGAGCACAGTAGTTAAGAGCTTTATAAACTGGCGTTAGCCCAGAAAGCTCTTAACTACTGACTTTTTTCTGCGGCTGGAGTTTGGTCGTTAGATTTCTAACGCTCACTCCAGCCACGACTCTAAATACCGGAGTTAGAAAGATCCCATTGAAAAGATAGGATACGCAATTGACGTAAGGGGATCTGCGGTATGGAAAAGTCGCGGCTGGAAAGTGAGCGTTAGACCCTTTCCTGACTGACTCCAAATACCGGCGGTAGCCTAAAACCAGCGTTAGGAGCCTCTAACGCTGGTTTTCACGGCTACCGCCAAACTCCAAATCTAGGCCAGAGTCTTTTATATATATATATATATATATATATATATATATATATATATATATATATATATATATATCTCCTGTGAATGTTATTCCGTATATTTTGTGTATATATAATACACAAAGAGATATATGCCAAAAGGAAGGGTAGAAACAAACAAAATAGAATAACCATAACAAAATAATAATAATAAAAGACCAGTCTGTTAGTCTAAAATAGTGTCAAAAGTACAAAACAAATAACTGCCTAATGTCTCCAGGGTAAGAGGTCTTAGTCACAAATGCTCGTATTACAAGCTGGGGGCATGCTAGTAGCAATGCCTGTATATCTTAAATTAAAGTACAATGTATCATTTATAGAGAAATGATGTGTCGGTAGATAGTAAAATATGGTATATATATATATATCAGCTGCGCTCTTTTCCATGCAGAAATATAATAGCATGAGATTAAAACAAGAGTATTGACAGAGATAAGAAGGTAATGTGGGATACACTAGTAGTAGAACATAAAAAATAATAAAATAAAATAATATAAGTCAGGCGACATAATTCCAATCTTAACTGTGTAATAGTTAACTGGGGGTCGGTAGCTAAAATAAAAATAAATATAAACGGACATCTCGAATGAAGTGTAATTATGATTTTACATGAGAAAAGTTGACTTAATCATACATTAAAGGGTGACATCTATTTCTGAATTCAGGCCTGATGGATGTAGGGTTTATATCCTGTATATTAATTCTGCCTCTTTCTTTAGCAGTTTGTTCTCAAAATTACCCCCCCTCCAGTGAGCTTTAACTTTGACTATTCCCCATAAAGTAAGATCTTTTAGTCTGTTTTTGTGTACATCTTTAAAGTGTCGATATAAGTGGGTATCTTTATTGCCCTTTTCTATGAGCCATAAGTGCTCTCTTATTTTGTCTCTGAGGGTCCTTGTCGTTTCTCCTAGATATTGTTTCTTACAGCTGCACTGGATAAGGTAGATAACCCCCCTATCAGTGCATCTGATAGTGTCCCTAATTTTAAATGTCTCCTTGGTGGTACTTGATGAAAATTCTTTAAGTTTGGAGCTATAGTGGCATGATCTGCAACAATGGCAGGGGAAGAAGCCATTAACATCATTACCCAACAAGTCTTTTTGTACAGTTTGTGAATTTATACTTCTGTTTTTAAACTCGCTAGGGGCTAGGATCATTTTCAAATTACTGGATCATCTGTATATGAACTTGGGTCTTATAGATAATTTATCGCCTATAATAGGGTCCTCTCTAACGAGATGCCAATGTTTATTTTTATTATCTTCTCTATTTTCCTGTAATCACCATTATAATTTGTAATAAATGGTACTATTAGATCCCCCTCCTCTGAGTCTAGTATATTATTTCTGGATGTCTTTCCTTTTTCTTTCTCTTTGTACTGTAATAGGCTTTCTCTCTCCACTTGTCTAACTTGTTCAATATGTCTGGTAATTGCTGTTTCATTGTAACCCCTATCTGAGAATCTTTTGCTTAGAATTCTAGCTTGTTCTTCATACTCAATCAGCTTTGAACAGTTTTTCCTCACTCTAAGAAATTGTGCTTTCGGTATATTTTCTTTCCATTTTGCCAGATGGCAACTGCTCACATGGATGACATTGTTTGAATCAACTTTTTAAAAAAAATGTTTGGTTTTAAAGTGGTTAGATTCTCTCTCTATATCTAAGTCCAGGAAAGAGATTTTCTCTTTACTGATTTCATAGGTGAAATTAAGGCCTTTGTTATTCTAATTAATTTTGCTAAAGAAATCCAACAAATTGCCTTCACTACCTTTCCAGATGATAAGTATGTCTTCTATGTACCTCCTATAGGTCACCAGGTGTTGCACCAAGCTTCACGAGCCCAGGAAATCTTATTCCCAGTTTCCCATAAATAGGTTTGTGTAGCTTGGTGCAAACCTGGTGCCCATAGCGGTACCCATAGTCTGCACATACATCTTGCCATTAAAAGAGAAAGTATTGTTGTCTAGTATGAATCTAATGCTGTCTAGAATAAAATCTTTCTGTTCTGTACTGATTTCTTTATCCTGTTTCAGATATTTTAAAATTGCTTCAAGTCCCAAAGTATGCTCAATGTTGGTATATAGAGAGGTTACGTCACAGGTAGCAAGGAGAATATCACCTTCTATTTCGATATTGTTAAGGATCTGAAGAACCTGTGTGGAGTCTTTCAGAAATGAGGGGAGTGTTTTCACATATTTCTGTAAATATTTGTCGATATATTGTGATAAGTTGGATGTCACAGAGTTGATTCCTGATATAATGGGTCGGCCCGGTGGATTATTTAAGTCTTTGTGTATTTTGGGGAGAAAGTAAAATATGGGAATTCTCTAACATTTTGGGTTAAGGAAATCAAACTCCTTAGCATTAAGTATGCCTAATCCATGTAATGGTATCTGCTCTAGTTGGATCTCTTTTTAATTCTTTATATGTAGTGTTGTCACTAAGGAGTCTATCTGCTTCTGATAAATAGTAAGATCTATCCATGACAACCTCCTCCCTTATCTGCTGGTTTTATAATTATATAGTGGTTGTCTTTCAGTTGTTTCAAAGCTTTGTTTTACAATTTGTTCAGATTTCTTGTTAATTGCTTTCTGTTTTCACATATTTCTACATCCCTCAATACTGATTTCTCAAAGAGTTCTATATTCTTCCCTTTGTCATTAGTCGGATAGAACCTGGATTTTGTTATTAGGTCTTTGTGAATGTATTTATCTGTATTGGGGGGATTCAGATTAGAATTGATGGGGTTTTTTAGGAAGTATATTTTCAGTGTTAATTTTCTAATGAACTGTTGTACATTTATATGTGTCTCAAATTTGTTCATTCTTGATGTTGGTGCAAAGGATAATCCTGAACCTAGTACTCTTTACTAATATTAAAAACACCATTATCAGTTAATTCTGTCTCTATCTCTTGTCTCTCCTTTCCCTTGGTTTCTTCGGGTTTTCTATTCCTTCCTCCTCTCATTCCTCTAGTGCTCTTTTTCTTAGGTTCATAAAGGGTGCTAAGTATACCCTCTCTGATATTCCCCCTTTGGCTGTTTCTGCTGTCGGGGTGTCTCCAAAAAAATGAATTTGAGATGTTGTCTGACTATGTGCTTCAGTTCCCCTCAAGGGTTCATTATCCCCACTTTGCTCTAAAGGTTGGAATCTATTCCTTAGGGGAACCCTCCAATTCTTCTCCTCCCTTTTTTGGGACCAATTATAAGATCTGTGGTATGATCTATTAAAATAATTACTATCATTTCTAGTGCTATTTGCCTGTCTGTATCCCCTTTCAGGTCTATATTCTCTTTCATTCTTTGGGTAGTACCCATGGTTATACCAATCCATCTTATTATCTGGGTGGTACCAATCAGTTTTGTTTCTATTGTCAGAATATCTATCATAACTGTGAGTGTTAAAATTATTATAATCATCGTCTTGTTTGGATCTGGGGTATAAATCGAATGTGTGGGACTGATGGTGTGAATTATAATCGGGGGTGGCATTCAATCTATTGTTCTTGTTTTGATAATTCCAATCTCCCTTAGTATGATGCGAGGATGGGATATTCCTTTCTCTATTCTTATTCATTGATTTCATCCTAGTGGGTGTTCTATTCTGTTCTATATGTGTAGTGTTTCTCAGCGTTCCTTTATTATTTGTACTACCCCAAGAAGAGGTAGTGGAGGTGGTATTTAAATTTGGGTTGGTGGATATATTAGATTGTGGACCATCATTTATGTCTAAGGTCCCTGAATAGTCATCCTGGTCTCTTTTCAATTTTTTCTTCTTGACCTTTTGTAGTTCTGAGTTTGTATTGTTAAGGGCTCTTATAATCTCTATTTGTCTATCTTTATATGTTTCAGAGTCTTTTGGCTCTGATAATCTCTATTTGTCTATCTTTATATGTTTCAGAGTCTTTTCTATTTTCTAGAGTAATCTTTATTTCGTTTACCCTTCTGTCCAGTTCTTCAAGACTAGTGGTTTGCGCTTGTTTTATAATGTCAATTAATGTGAATGAAGCCTTTTCTAGGCACGTGAACCATTCATCTTTCAGGTCCTCATTTAGTTCAAATCTGCAGGTTTTATCTAGCCTGAGGCCCCTTGGGACTATATTAAGTGAAATATATTTTTCTAAATATTTCATTTCAGTTTTTTGTTTCAACTCTTTAATCATATTTGTTTCTAATTCATTCATTAGTTAATTTGTACTAATGATAGTATTGTCTACATTAACAGATTCAGTGTTTACAGTATGAGTATCTATTTCTGTAAGTATGTGGTCTCTAGTAGAAAAAAGGTCCATTCTTATGGAAGGGTGTTTTTGTGTACCTTATACGCTGATAAGTGACTAGATAACAGCTAATTCCTAGCAGCCTAACTGAGAATGGGAAAAGATATATGGCAAAAAGTACAGGAGTAGGTGCTCAGGATTCCCTAAAGCCTAGTACAAGAGGAACCACCAAACAAAGAACCTCAGAACAATATGGAAGAAAAGGGAATGTAAGTACTGGCGCTAAACAGCTAGGGAGCAAGCTGATAATATTGGGAAAATAGGATAAATAGGATAAATATCCTCAAAATGATAAAGGAAAGTAATAAATAAAAAAATAAAAAATAATAATGGCCACAATCCTGGGCTACATATTAATGTGAGTCTATGCACCTGGTGACCTATAGGAGGTACATAGATGACATACTCATCATCTGGAAAGGCAGTGAAGACAATTTGTTGGATTTCTTTAATGAAATGAATCAGAATAACAAAGCCCTTAATTTCACCTATGAAATCAGTAAAGAGAAAATCTCTTTCCTGGACATAAATATAGAGATAAAATCTAACCACTTTAAAACCAAAACTTTTTTTAAAAAAGTTGATTCAAACAATTTCATCCATGCGAGCAGTTGCCACCTGGCAAAATGGAAAGAAAATATACCAAAAGCACAATTCCTTAGAGTGAGGAAAAACTGTTCAAAGCTGATTGAGTATGAAGAACAAGCTAGAATTCTAAGCAAAAGATTCTCAGATAGGGGTTACAATGAAACAGCAATTACCAGAGATATTGAACAAATTAGACAAGTGGAGAGAGAAAGCCTATTACAGTACAAAGAGAAAGAAAAAGGAAAAACATCTAGAAATAATATTCTAGACTCAGAAGAGGGGGATATAATAGTACCATTTATTACAAATTATAATGATGATTACAGGAAAATAGAGAAGATAATAAATAAACATTGGCATCTTGTTAGAGAAGACCATATTATAGGCGATAAATTATCTATAAGACCCAAGTTCATATACAGACGATCCAGTAATTTGAAAATGATCCTAGCCCCTAGCGAGTTTAAAAACAGAAGTATAAATTCACAAACTGTACAAAAAGACTTGTTGGGTAATGATGTTAATGGCTTCTTCCCCTGCCATTGTTGCAGATCATGCCACTATAGCTCCAAACTTAAAGAATTTTCATCAAGTACCACCAAGGAGACATTTAAAATTAGGGACACTAGGGGGGGCGGAGCCTGCAACCAAGGAGAGCAGACGTGTATGTCTGGAGCTCCTTCCCTATATTTGACTAAACATGGGCAAATGCTCATATTATTAACCATTTTAACCCTCAAAGAGTACAGAATTAAAAGGGAGCTACTACTATCACTTTTTTAGGACGCAGAATTCAGATTTATGAGATCTGAAGCAACTTCGGTGACATTGTCACTTGGGGCCTATTGCGATTAACGATCTACAACCCTAAGCGCAGACCACGCGGTCTACACCATCTTCTTATATACCGCACTCCTACCGCTGCTTTGGAGCTTCCTAGACTGCTAGGCTTGAGCAGCTTTGTTCCAACATAATGGAGGATTATGGAGAAATTAGAGCCCTCCTGATGGAATTAGACCGACGCATGACGAGCCAGTTTGAATCCATAAGTAGCGCCATCCGTTGCGGCTCTGAATATAGAGAAGCACCTACAGTGGCTGAGGTGGAGACAGAGCGAGCAGACCTCCGGCCACAGGCTCTGACTACTAGAAAGAAGTTTGCAGAGCCGCCATCTATACACCGGATTGTTATATCCTCCCTTACCTGGCCCCAACATACACAATGTATTGCCGCTAGTTTGCGGGGAGGAGTGAGTTGTCAGATGTCTGATGCGGCGATCACTAAGAAAATTGCTGTCCTCCCTGCTATAACCCCAGATGGGATGAGACCTGAGATGACCACAGAGCGCTATGAGGTACTTCGCAACTTCGGCTCTAGTACCGGCTCTTCCCGGTCTAATAAGTACCTGATGATAGCTGCGTTGATACGGATGGAGCCCAGAATCTGGCAGACCCTGGAGGTCACTCACACAGATGGCAACTTCAGGCGACATGTGAGATTGCATCTGATGGTCTGGCATGGTGATCTATATCCTAGAAGGGGAATTGGCTGAATCACCCTTTGCTTTATGTGATACCCGCTGTGTATGAGGGGCTATTCTGTGATTCCTGGCCGGGCCTACAGGGGTTTGATTTATGAGATACTATGCCACTACATAACGCTCTATATTAAGCTTTCTACCTTTTTACACATCACTTTGATGATGACAGTACTGTCGGATGGGATATTTTCCTACATGTTTGATCTTCCCTGAGCTAATAAACAGCCATCTATACTCAGATTTCTACAACTACATAGGAGAGGCATCGGTTAATTCAAGAGACATTGTTAGCGACAAAACAGGCTGTATTACTATCTACTTGCAGCCAACTTCACCCTGACCTGTTTGACAATGGACACGAGACTTTGATCCCAGAATATACTACCAAGTCTTACAGCTCCCTAGATAAAATTGTCTTTCCTTTCCTCTGCGGGAATGCCACGTTGGTCTTTAATGACCCCTCTTACTTTATCATCAACAGTTTGCCTTGTGTAATGGCGGGGAGACAGACCCGCTTTGATGTTAGATAACTTTAATATGGAAGCCTTGATACTACCGCAAATATTTGAAGGTCTCCTTAAGTTTATATATCTCTACATATTGTTTTTTTTTTTTTTTTCTATGCTTCAGTGCAAGTTGTTTCTCTATAAAACACACTTTTGTACTTTTGTCAGGTTTCTGGAAATACCATCAGCAGCTACCTATTGATGATTGTATAAACTATGCTATGCAAGTAAGGCAACTTTTATTAATACATGTATAATGATGTAAATATCTAGCTCTCATTAGACTACTATTGTATGAATAATTAATGATAGGTTGACTATTACTAGTAGTTCCTGGATTGCCCTGATATTGTAATAATCTCTAGTTCCTAGTATTAGCTATGCTTCACATATATCTATATCTTTGATTAGCTCTCTATTATGCATATATTAAGTACCCAGCTGTTACTGTTTGCAGTGTGTAGAAATATTAGCTCATTTGCACATGCTTATATAATACTGCAACTACTTTTATCACTGTTTATGCTAGCGCACAGTTTATCCCTTACTAGGTTATATATATACTTCTAGAAATAGTGCTGCTTAATGTCTAATGTCTGTTGAACTCCTTATCTATAGTATGCTTCTATATAAATGGTAACTCTGAGGAGAATTCATAGGATTATTCTAGGAGATATAATAACCAGCTTAGTTCCTTTCATAATAAGCTTTACAGTAGATTATTGCACATGCAAGTAGTAACCCTTTAATTAAGCTTGCCTACTTATTTCAGTCTTTTCCCCACCCAGCTTCATTAAGATCTCCTCTCCCATCCCAAGTAAACTCTATTACATTAGCAGATGACTCCCCCATCCCACATCTCATCTAAGAATATATAATCTCTCCTTTAGCTATTGTAGACGTTGCTGGGCCGTGTTCACTGGGAAGACACGGCTCAGCATAATAGTTTATTTAGTGAACTTGGTCTGAGATATGTATACAATACCTAACAGCATACATGGTGATAGAGATATCTGTCTAAGTGGGTGCCTTGTTTTAATTCTACCCCTTAATTGGTGCATGCTCAGTCATCTTACTACTTCTCCTACCGTACACTTGATTTGAGTTTCTATATTGTTTCTCCTGCTGTAACCCCTCTACCAGTTATTTCAACCCTAAGCATCCCCTGACAGAGTGATATAATACCAAGTGGCATGCTTAACAACGCTATTTCTGAGTCTCAGGTCTCAAATGTTAATGATGAAGCTTGATTTAAAAGTACATGGTTGAGTTGTGGTTCACTAAAATTGTTGTCTATATGAAGAGTTCTAACTGCTTTCCCCTACGCTTAGCCTCCATTGCTAATGGCTATGACTATATTGAATAGCGTTTTAAGTCAAGATAATAATAAAGGCCTTGTGATATTATTAAATATAGCAGTTACTTGACCTGGTTAGGTCTATCTGACCCTTAGATGCTATGTGCCTATAAATATGTATTTAGGTGTTCCTTAGCATCCTGGTCCATATTCAACCTAGTACTATGCGTTACTGGGTCACTTCTTATTCTAATATTAACTCCTATCAGGAATGGTATATGTTATATCTACACGTAGTATAGGTCCGCAGCTCCTTACTGTTTTAGAGGTAACTTTCTTATGTCTAAGCATGCTCTATTCTTTGTATGGTATTATTTAGACTCAATTCTATTTTTTAACCTACAGGTATCTATTTTTATTGGCTAATTGATATACAATTTTTATGCTATAAGATGTCTGTTTTGTCATAGTTTCCTCATGTTCTCTATGTCTTAGATATGCTTAAAATATTTCTCTAATGTACTAAGATAGATGGAGTGTCTGCTACATGACACCACATAAGTCTTGACATATGCCAATAACTGGATATTTATTCCTAAGACAATAGCTACTAGCCCAGACAAGAAAGCATCTGCTTTATCTTATACAGACACATAAATTTTGCAACCTAAAACAACCCTTCTGCAACCCATCTACTCTTTAGCCTAAATGTAACTACAGAAGACATTAGTAACTTCCCCACTTCGTCCCATATATAGTGTAAAGTACGTTGACAACACTTAGACTCCAATAAGATCTCTACGATCAGACACCTCTATGCCCATACCAGGCACCCTCTGTTACTTACATTTAAACATGGCTCCGCCCCCCCACCTCCTTCCCCTATGCGCATAGCGGTGCTTACCCGCTGAATATCCCCCTCCCCCCTATATAGCTCGGCCCAAGAGTGGCTGATACTCATGTTAAATCTCCACAGACTAATATTTTGATCTTAGGTAAAATACTATTGGAATGTGGAGCTCATACGCTGATAAAATAAAATGAAGTTCTATTTCATCTCGCCTAAGATACTGTCTATCTTCATATCCAGATTTGAAATGTATATGCATATTGCTTACTTAATAATACCTCTGTATAGACAATGTTCTATTTTCTTTGTTGTAACTTTGGCCTCAGGGCGAGTCCTTGTTGTGATGATATATGCTTTAACTTCAATAAAAAAATTATTTAAAAAAAAAAAAAAATTAGGGACACTATCAGATGCACTGATAGGGGGTTATCTACCTTATCCAGTGCAGCTGTAAGAAACAATATCTAGGAGAAACGACAAGGACCCTCAGAGAAAGAATAAGAGAGCACTTATGGCTCATAGAAAAGGGCAATAAAGATACCCATTTATATCGACACTTCAAAAACAGACTAAAAGATCTTTCTGGGGAATAGTCAAAGTTAAAGCTCACTGGAGGGGGGGGGGGTAATTTTGAGAACAAACTGCTAAAGAAAGAGGCAGAATTAATATACAGGATGAAAACCCTACATCCATCAGGCCTGAATTCAGAAATAGACGTCACCCCTTTTATTTTATTTACAACTGGTTGCAAGAAGGGACTTGCTCCCAAAAGACCATATAAATGTACTCTCCAAAGGGATGTCTTTTTGTCCAACGTCCAACGTCAAAGCTAGATAAATTTGAGACCATTAAAGATATAAATCTATTTATAAGAAAAATAGCTTTACGTAGATTTTACAAGAACAGACGTAATACAACAGACATACCCCCTAATGAAAACTGGACTAGTGAAGAACTAAATTCTTTGGAAAATCTAGAAAGTCTACTGCAAGACAATGAAGAGCTCAGTACTGAAACAGTAGAAGCGGAAAAGAAGAATCAATGGAGAAATAAGATTATTAACAAATCAAAATTCATGCCCAAATTCAACCAATGCCCACAACTCCAAGTATTCAATGATATTGTATGTGAACAGGTTCTAGAAATTTCAGATCAAAACCCACATTACAATTTAAACAAACAAGAATACCTGGCATTGAAGGATTTAAAATCCTGGAAGGATGTAATAATCAGGAATGCAGACAAGGGCGGTAACATCGTGCTCTGGCCTTTGAATATGTATACAAAGGAAACAGAAAAACAACTTAAAGATACCCAATGCTATCAAAAGTTGGGATACAATCCAGGAAAAGAATTCCTGAATCAATACATAACTCTAATAAACAAAGCCAGATATGAGAATATAATAACAATTAAAGAATTTGATTTTTTAAAAGTTACAAACCCTACAACAGCTACTTTTTATCTCATTCCAAAAATCCACAAAAACAGCAAACACCCTCCAGGACGCCCGATCGTATCGGGCATTAATAGCCTGACCGAGAAGGCAAGCAAATATGTGGACTACAGATTAAGAGGCTACCTATCACAGATTTCTTCGTATGTACAGGACACAACAGATGTGTTACTACAACTGGAAAATGTACATCTTTCTGCGGACACTTGGTTAGTGACAGCAGACGTCGAGTCACTGTACACCTGCATAGCACATGACCTAGGTATTGCAGCTGTCAAATGGTTCCTTAAAATGGGCTCTGAAGAAGATCCATTACACGATGATTTCATAATTCAACTTTTGCAGTTTGTGTTGAGTCACAATTTCTTTACCTTCAATAATGGCTTCTACCTCCAAAAGAGAGGCACGGCAATGGGGACAGCATGTGCTCCCACCTATGCGAACCTTTTCTTAGGTTGGTGGGAGCACTTGGTGGTATTCTCAGATACCAATCAAAAGCATCTGAATAAAGTTCCCCTCTGGATACGCTACATTGACGATGTGTTCTTCCTCTGGGAAGGCACAAAACCAGAATTAGAAGAATTCTTAACAACACTCAATACCAACAATCTAAATATTAAACTGACATATGAAACAGATCTAAATGAAATCCACTTTCTTGACTTGAAAATCACAAAAACACAAACTGGCAATATAATAACAGATGTCTACCGGAAAGAAACATCAACAAACAGCCTACTTCATAGCTCTAGTGCCCATGCACCGAATACAATCAGAGCGCTACCCACGGGAGAATTTCTCCGAATGAGGCGGAATTGCACATTGGATACTGATTATCAAGTGAGAGCCAAGGAATTATCTGCAAGACTCCAAGCGAGGGGCTATAGTAAGCGAGCTATAAAGAAGGCAGAATATCGTGCCAGATCGACTGTTAGAAAGGAATTATTGAAGAAAAAAATCAAACCTCAACAGGAAGAAATAAGATTTATTTCTACATATAACCCCAAAAGTACACAAATTGTGAAAATACTTCAGAACAACTGGCATATTTTAAGATCAGATCCAATATTATCACGTATATTAGGAGACAAAGTGCAAACTGGATATAGGAGAACTAAAAATCTGAAAGATCTAATAAGCCCAAGTCACTTTGGAGGCCAGAGAACTAGAGGAGCAATCTCAAAAGGGTCACATAAATGTGGGACATGCAGCACATGTACCTACATGGTCAAAAAACTTGACATCCAGGATCGTTTCAATAAAACTCATACAATCAATGAATTTATCAATTGCCACACAGAAGGTGTAATTTATGCACTAACCTGCAAATGTAATTTAACATATATAGGCATGACGACCAGAAAGATCCGTACGAGAGTACAAGAACATCTAAGAAATATTAAAAATGCCTCAAAAGACTTGGATGCAGGCAAACAATTAACATCAGTAGCTCGTCACTTCTATTCTAAACATAATTCCAAACAATCAGAACTGAAATGTTTTGGTATTCAAAGAATAAGTGTAGGCATCAGAGGAGGAGATATTGAAACTAAACTCCTGCAGGCTGAAAGTAGATGGATCTTTCTATTAAACACGGTACAACCTTATGGCCTTAACGAACAAAACAACTTTTCTGCCTTCCTATAATGTCTCAAGGACATAATATTACAAAAACATAAATAATGCTTCTTAAAGTACAAACAAATATTGCTATGAGATCTAAATATCACATAATTACATATAGATATAGCTGGGTATACACAATATAATGTAACCATCCAAGGGGATGAATATTACTATCTCTATACAAAAATATCACTCAGCAATAAACTTACATTGCATGCATTATCTTTGTAAATATCATCTCATCATTGATATAAAAATTAAGAAAGACTATTTCTCGTAAAAAAATAAAAAAATAAAAAAGAAACAATAAAATAAAAGTTTTAACCTAGTGGAAGATTGTACCCACACAACAAAGTGGAATTAATAAAACAAATATTCACTGTTGATTTTCTAAACACATATGTACACATGTTAATTAATTTAAGTTTATTATATCACAAAGCACTATTTACACTTTAATAGCATAGTTGTTTCACATAATATCTCAATGAGGACACATTTGACGATGTCAGTCATACACTAAACACATATTAAAATCACATATCATGTAATAAAGGCATCAGGGTTATTTCACTATTCACTCAATGTTGTTAAATTGAAGTAAATTTAAGCAAGAATTACACTAAAGACAAAAAAATATCACTAAATATAGGAATTAATTTACGATAGTGCAAGTTCCACAAGGGCAAAGCTAGGAAATTCCAACACCCTGTGGGGTTAATGTGGTCCAATCTACTTTTAAAATCTAATATAGAAGATATAGAAAGCTACTTAAACCCCGGTGGGAGACTTCTAACTGTAAATATGAGGTAGATCAAAATTGGTTAAGCAATATATAGGAGTCCGTACAGATATCATTCAGAGAAAATATGTCTCCAAAATGCACCAATATATTCAAGGTAAATAAACGATACACAGTGTTATAAAAACACTCAAAATGAGGATTAACATGTTTAATGAGTGATACCAAAAACCAGTTATAAAGAGTTAATAATTGTGGATTACGAAGTATCAAATACATTTATACTAAATAGCAACAAGAGCTGATATAAATACACTAATAAGCATTAAGATCCTATAAATATTTATTCTCTAAACGCTGTACTCATGTTACAACTAACAGCGGTAGGAAAAGTAAATGGGAAGGAAATAAACAGTAAAGAATACGAAATGTCTCAGAACATTATAGAAGGGGTGTGATAACCCCTGATCCAATCAAAAGTCTATTTTAAAGAATGACAACCCTAGTGGGCGTGAACTACACGCTATAAAAAGCCAAGTTTCCCGCGGCGCGATGTCCTTTGAAAAAGCCGGGTCACGGCGAAACATGTCAGGAAAGATAGGGAAATGGTGAGGAGTCCTAGGAGCTCCTGTGTTTTTAGGCAAGCCTTAAGCTGCAGATAAAATTACTGTAGTGGATACTGGTATTATTGGAGTTACAGGCGATCAGTTCCCACCATAGAATGATATAGCCCTATAACTCTCAGTATTAAGTAGAGAGCAAGCACCGCTGACAGCTGCAACCGAGACTCTGAGTATTTTCAAGTAACTTATAATTCCAGTTGCAAACTGTTTAGCCGCTCTCTCAAAACGATACTAACAATGTCTTATCCAAAAGTTTGAAAAGCTTAATGAATTTAGCTACTAATCTGGTGTGTTTGCAACTATATTAAAACACAACGATTTTACCGACCGCAATCTTACACAAGCGGGTCAAACTATAACTAATAAATACATGAATGGTAGTATATAGCAAGCTTAATGTGTAGGTTTGAATAGAGGTAAATACCATTAGCACTGATAAGCTTAACATAACACGAGTGACACGGAAAGTGGAAAAGGAAGGGGGGCTTACAGTGTTAAGTATATTAGATAGCGAATCCTAATTGACGTACTATTCGTTGGGCTTTACATACTATCACGTTGACTAGTATATGTGAAAGTGAATTCTAACTGAGGAATCATTCATTAGGATTTTCATATTGAGTATTAATAATAGCGAATAATACTGACATCCAAGGATCAGCTATATCTCGCACACTTAATATGCAGTATTTTTCTGCAGTAGTTAAGCTAACACAATAGCAAGTGAATTTGATAGCATATCCAAATAGACTTACTAGTCGTTACGCTCTTCCTACTTAATATTGGGAACAACGTAAATTATACTAAAAACGGATTTGCTACAATCAGCACACTAAATAAGTATTGTTTTTCTGCAGAAACAAAACCAATAGAGTATTACCAAATTGAAAATCTAAAAAATCTCTACCTACAGCATTGAATACCAATAATAGGCATTGTGAGTTATAGGAGATAGGATTATAGGAGGTACTATGTTATTAAAAACATGCCCATAACCTTGTGAGAGCGTGATAGCAGCAGGAATACGGAATAACGTGTCTGCCAAGTCAATTTACCAGATAGAAAAAAACCCAGAGATATATAGGAGATATTAAAATATACCCAGCAACGAGAGGGATAGAGATTAATCAAACTATAGTGGGTTTACTTTCACCCTAGGCAAGGCATCACACTGTTACCTGTTTACTCCAAGTACTCAGATTAGTTACTACTCCTAACACATAATAAAATTAAGGTGGAACTGAACTAACAATAACTAACCTATATGTATCCACTACCATTTGCAGTTTAAGAGTGTTTTTAAGTTCTAATCCTATTTTAATGTATACTATTAAAAGTTAAATTTTAAAATTTATCACTAGTATTTGTCAATATCCTGCACCCTTGCTCAGTACACATGGTAATGATATACACAAGTCCAGAGTGCTATAGTGTGTATTCTTTTGGGAGCAAGTCCCTTCTTGCAACCAGTTGTAAATAAAATGATTATTAATACACCAGCACCTATACCCACAATAAACTAGTGACTAGAACTAGCTTGACATTTATGGGTGACTTGTAGGCCTTTGTCCATAACAATAAACAAGTAGTGCCATTGGTTTTGTTTTATATTCGTACAAATATACCCAGAACTGTGGTCTTCCACCAATAGAGCACACTAAATACCGTTAAAGTTTTCACAAGATTAAAACTTTTTTCTGAACAAGACATAATATACTTAATTAAGATTACAATGTCTTAAAAATGGGAACAGGATAGATTAAGTAGACAGAATAAGAGACAAGCAGACCTCAATGAGGTATTTACAAATCCATCTACTCCATCCAGTAACATTCAAGATAAAATGAACACAACCCTCAGAGAACTTCACAAGCTGATGTATAAACAAGACAAAGTATGGTGGAACCATCATTTCTTTGAAAAATATTTAGAACTAAAATTGATACCAAGAGGGTTAAGAATTCAATTATTTCCATCATTCGAATTTAGAAATCCAAGCCACAGTAAAGAATGGGAAGATGCTTTGTCAGAATGCTCAGACAAACTAATGAGAATACTCATAAAACATGACAAAGCCGAATACGACAGGTTAGAAGAAAAAGTTCAGGAATTAAATACACAAATAATAGAATTTGAAACTCTCACTAACTTTGAACAAACATACAAACAATACCAAAAAGAACTGGACAAGTATGAACAAGAAATCAAACAAACCAAACAAGGAACATTAAATAGAGACAAATCAGACTATGCGGACCATAAAGTATATAAATGGAAAAAAAGATATAACCAAAACCCTAGCAGTAGACCGTCTAAAGTGAATATTATTCAGAGTGATGTCTCAGATACTGAGGGAGAACTATCAGACATACTAGATTCAGAGACAGAACCAGAAGCACAAACTTCTGATAATCCCATGAGATTTACGCGAGGGAAAAGAAAAGATTTTTTAGGCTCAAATGCCTCTTCAGTAGGAGACATACCAGAAGAGGCAGGGGGAAGACCAAAAAGAACAAACAAAAGCCAATCACAAAGCAAATCCAACAAGAAAGGTTGGAAACCCTATCAGAAACCTCCCAGAGCCCCAAGTCCATTCTCTCAAATAAAACTGAATCAATGAGAATAATCAATTTATCTCAAAAACTACTATCAGAAGACCATATAAATGTACTCTCCAAAGGGATGTATTTTTGTCCAACGTCAAAGCTAGATAAATTTGAGACCATTAAAGATATAAATCTATTTATAAGAAAAATAGCTTTACGTAGATTTTACAAGAACAGACGTAATACAACAGACATACCCCCTAATGAAAACTGGACTAGTGAAGAACTAAATTCTTTGGAAAATCTAGAAAGTCTACTGCAAGACAATGAAGAGCTCAGTACTGAAACAGTAGAAGCGGAAAAGAAGAATCAATGGAGAAATAAGATTATTAACAAATCAAAATTCATGCCCAAATTCAACCAATGCCCACAACTCCAAGTATTCAATGATATTGTATGTGAACAGGTTCTAGAAATTTCAGATCAAAACCCACATTACAATTTAAACAAACAAGAATACCTGGCATTGAAGGATTTAAAATCCTGGAAGGATGTAATAATCAGGAATGCAGACAAGGGCGGTAACATCGTGCTCTGGCCTTTGAATATATATACAAAGGAAACAGAAAAACAACTTAAAGATACCCAATGCTATCAAAAGTTTGGATACAATCCAGGAAAAGAATTCCTGAATCAATACATAACTCTAATAAACAAAGCCAGATATGAGAATATAATAACAATTAAAGAATTTGATTTTTTAAAAGTTACAAACCCTACAACAGCTACTTTTTATCTCATTCCAAAAATCCACAAAAACAGCAAACACCCTCCAGGACGCCCGATCGTATCGGGCATTAATAGCCTGACCGAGAAGGCAAGCAAATATGTGGACTACAGATTAAGAGGCTACCTATCACAGATTTCTTCGTATGTACAGGACACAACAGATGTGTTACTGCAACTGGAAAATGTACATCTTTCTGCGGACACTTGGTTAGTGACAGCAGACGTCGAGTCACTGTACACCTGCATAGCACATGACCTAGGTATTGCAGCTGTCAAATGGTTCCTTAAAATGGGCTCTGAAGAAGATCCATTACACGATGATTTCATAATTCAACTTTTGCAGTTTGTGTTGAGTCACAATTTCTTTACCTTCAATAATGGCTTCTACCTCCAAAAGAGAGGCACGGCAATGGGGACAGCATGTGCTCCCACCTATGCGAACCTTTTCTTAGGTTGGTGGGAGCACTTGGTGGTATTCTCAGATACCAATCAAAAGCATCTGAATAAAGTTCCCCTCTGGATACGCTACATTGACGACGTGTTCTTCCTCTGGGAAGGCACAAAACCAGAATTAGAAGAATTCTTAACAACACTCAATACCAACAATCTAAATATTAAACTGACATATGAAACAGATCTAAATGAAATCCACTTTCTTGACTTGAAAATCACAAAAACACAAACTGGCAATATAATAACAGATGTCTACCGGAAAGAAACATCAACAAACAGCCTACTTCATAGCTCTAGTGCCCATGCACCGAATACAATCAGAGCGCTACCCACGGGAGAATTTCTCCGAATGAGGCGGAATTGCACATTGGATACTGATTATCAAGTGAGAGCCAAGGAATTATCTGCAAGACTCCAAACGAGGGGCTATAGTAAGCGAGCTATAAAGAAGGCAGAATATCGTGCCAGATCGACTGTTAGAAAGGAATTATTGAAGAAAAAAATCAAACCTCAACAGGAAGAAATAAGATTTATTTCTACATATAACCCCAAAAGTACACAAATTGTGAAAATACTTCAGAACAACTGGCATATTTTAAGATCAGATCCAATATTATCACGTATATTAGGAGACAAAGTGCAAACTGGATATAGGAGAACTAAAAATCTGAAAGATCTAATAAGCCCAAGTCACTTTGGAGGCCAGAGAACTAGAGGAGCAATCTCAAAAGGGTCACATAAATGTGGGACATGCAGCACATGTACCTACATGGTCAAAAAACTTGACATCCAGGATCGTTTCAATAAAACTCATACAATCAATGAATTTATCAATTGCCACACAGAAGGTGTAATTTATGCACTAACCTGCAAATGTAATTTAACATATATAGGCATGACGACCAGAAAGATCCGTACGAGAGTACAAGAACATCTAAGAAATATTAAAAATGCCTCAAAAGACTTGGTTGCAGGCAAACAATTAACATCAGTAGCTCGTCACTTCTATTCTAAACATAATTCCAAACAATCAGAACTGAAATGTTTTGGTATTCAAAGAATAAGTGTAGGCATCAGAGGAGGAGATATTGAAACTAAACTCCTGCAGGCTGAAAGTAGATGGATCTTTCTATTAAACACGGTACAACCTTATGGCCTTAACGAACAAAACAACTTTTCTGCATTCCTATAATGTCTCAAGGACATAATATTACAAAAACATAAATAATGCATCTTAAAGTACAAACAAATATTGCTATGAGATCTAAATATCACATAATTACAAATAGATATAGCTGGGTATACACAATATAATGTAACCATCCAAGGGGATGAATATTACTATCTCTATACAAAAATATCACTCAGCAATAAACTTACATTGCATGCATTATCTTTATAAATATCATCTCATCATTGATATAAAAATTAAGAAAGACTATTTCTCGTAAAAAAATAAAAAAGAAACAATAAAATAAAAGTTTTAACCTAGTGGAAGATTGTACCCACACAACAAAGTGGAATTAATAAAACAAATATTCACTGTTGATTTTCTAAACACATATGTACACATGTTAATTAATTTAAGTTTATTATATCACAAAGCACTATTTACACTTTAATAGCATAGTTGTTTCACATAATATCTCAATGAGGACACATTTGACGATGTCAGTCATACACTAAACACATATTAAAATCACATATCATGTAATAAAGGCATCAGGGTTATTTCACTATTCACTCAATGTTGTTAAATTGAAGTAAATTTAAGCAAGAATTACACTAAAGACAAAAAAATATCACTAAATATAGGAATTAATTTACGATAGTGCAAGTTCCACAAGGGCAAAGCTAGGAAATTCCAACACCCTGTGGGGTTAATGTGGTCCAATCTACTTTTAAAATCTAATATAGAAGATATAGAAAGCTACTAAAACCCTGGTGGGAGACTTCTAACTGTAAATATGAGGTAGATCAAAATTGGTTAAGCAATATATAGGAGTCCGTACAGATATCATTCAGAGAAAATATGTCTCCAAAATGCACCAATATATTCAAGGCAAATAAACGATACACAGTGTTATAAAAACACTCAAAATGAGGATTAACATGTTTAATGAGTGACACGGGCCGTGTTATGTTATTGTTATTGTTATTGTTATTCTCTCTCTCTCTCTCTCTCTCTCTCTCTCTCTCTCTCTCTCCCTCCCTCCCTCCCTCCCTCCCTCCCTCTCTCTCTCTCTCTCTCTCTCGCTGCCGGGTCCTCGCGCGCCTCTGTGTTACAGCTGAGCTGCCGGGTCCTCGCGCGCCTCTGTGTTACAGCTGAGCTGCCGGGTCCTCGCGCGCCTCTGTGTTACAGCTGAGCTGCCGGGTCCTCGCGGCAAGAGTTTGTCTGAACTGCGCATGACGGCTTCAGACAAACTCTTGTCTTTTATTATATAGGATAGCAACAAGAGCTGATATAAATACACTAATAAGCATTAAGATCCTATAAATATTTATTCTCTAAACGCTGTACTCATGTTACAACTAACAGCGGTAGGAAAAGTAAATGGGAAGGAAATAAACAGTAAAGAATACGAAATGTCTCAGAACATTATAGAAGGGGTGTGATAACCCCTGATCCAATCAAAAGTCTATTTTAAAGAATGACAACCCTAGTGGGCGTGAACTACACGCTATAAAAAGCCAAGTTTCCCGCGGCGCGATGTCCTTTGAAAAAGCCGGGTCACGGCGAAACATGTCAGGAAAGATAGGGAAATGGTGAGGAGTCCTAGGAGCTCCTGTGTTTTTAGGCAAGCCTTAAGCTGCAGATAAAATTACTGTAGTGGATACTGGTATTATTGGAGTTACAGGCGATCAGTTCCCACCATAGAATGATATAGCCCTATAACTCTCAGTATTAAGTAGAGAGCAAGCACCGCTGACAGCTGCAACCGAGACTCTGAGTATTTTCAAGTAACTTATAATTCCAGTTGCAAACTGTTTAGCCGCTCTCTCAAAACGATACTAACAATGTCTTATCCAAAAGTTTGGAAAAGCTTAATGAATTTAGCTACTAATCTGGTGTGTTTGCAACTATATTAAAACACAACGATTTTACCGACCGCAATCTTACACAAGCGGGTCAAACTATAACTAATAAATACATGAATGGTAGTATATAGCAAGCTTAATGTGTAGGTTTGAATAGAGGTAAATACCATTAGCACTGATAAGCTTAACATAACACGAGTGACACGGAAAGTGGAAAAGGAAGGGGGGCTTACAGTGTTAAGTATATTAGATAGCGAATCCTAATTGACGTACTATTCGTTGGGCTTTACATACTATCACGTTGACTAGTATATGTGAAAGTGAATTCTAACTGAGGAATCATTCATTAGGATTTTCATATTGAGTATTAATAATAGCGAATAATACTGACATCCAAGGATCAGCTATATCTCGCACACTTAATATGCAGTATTTTTCTGCAGTAGTTAAGCTAACACAATAGCAAGTGAATTTGATAGCATATCCAAATAGACTTACTAGTCGTTATGCTCTTCCTACTTAATATTGGGAACAACGTAAATTATACTAAAAACGGATTTGCTACAATCAGCACACTAAATAAGTATTGTTTTTCTGCAGAAACAAAACCAATAGAGTATTACCAAATTGAAAATCTAAAAAATCTCTACCTACAGCATTGAATACCAATAATAGGCATTGTGAGTTATAGGAGATAGGATTATAGGAGGTACTATGTTATTAAAAACACGCCCATAACCTTGTGAGAGCGTGATAGCAGCAGGAATACGGAATAACGTGTCTGCCAAGTCAATTTACCAGATAGAAAAAAACCCAGAGATATATAGGAGATATTAAAATATACCCAGCAACGAGAGGGATAGAGATAAATCAAACTATAGTGGGTTTACTTTCACCCTAGGCAAGGCATCACACTGTTACCTGTTTACTCCAAGTACTCAGATTAGTTACTACTCCTAACACATAATAAAATTAAGGTGGAACTGAACTAACAATAACTAACCTATATGTATCCACTACCATTTGCAGTTTAAGAGTGTTTTTAAGTTCTAATCCTATTTTAATGTATACTATTAAAAGTTAAATTTTAAAATTAATCACTAGTATTTGTCAATATCCTGCACCCTTGTTCAGTACACATGGTAATGATATACACAAGTCCAGAGTGCTATAGTGTGTATTCTTTTGGGAGCAAGTCCCTTCTTGCAACCAGTTGTAAATAAAATGATTATTAATACACCAGCACCTATACCCACAATAAACTAGTGACTAGAACTAGCTTGACATTTATGGGTGACTTGTAGGCCTTTGTCCATAACAATAAACAAGTAGTGCCATTGGTTTTGTTTTATAGTCACCCCTTTTATGTATGATTAAAGGGACACTGAACCCAATTTTTTTCTTTTGGGATTCAGATAGAACATTCAATTTTAAGCAACTTTCTAATTTACTCCTATTATCATTTTTTCTTTGTTCTTTAAAGAAAATTTGATAATAGGAGTAAATTAGAAAGTTGCTTAAAATTTCATGCTCTATCTAAATCATGAAAGAAAAAAATTTGGGTTCAGTGTCCCTTTAAGTCACCTTTTCTCATATAAACACATAATTACACTTCATTCGAGATGTCCGTTTATATTTATTTTAGCTACCGACCCCCAGTTAACTATTCCACAGTTAAGATTGGAATTATGTCGCCTGACTTATATTATTTTATTTTATTATTTTTTATGTTCTACTACTAGTGTATCCCACATTACCTTCTTATCTCTGTCAATACTCTTGTTTTAATCTCATGCTATTATATTTCTGCATGGAAAAGAGCGCAGTTGATATATATATACCATATTTTACTATCTACCGACACATCATTTCTCTATAAATGATACATTGTACTTTAATTTAAGATATACAGGCATTGCTACTAGCATGCCCCCAGCTTGTAATACAAGCATTTGTGACTAAGACCTCTTACCCTGGAGACATTAGGCAGTTATTGGTTTTGTACTTTTGACACTATTTTAGACTAACAGACTGGTCTTTAATTATTATTATTTTGTTATGGTTATTCTATTTTGTTTGTTTCTACCCTTCCTTTTGGCATATATCTCTTTGTGTATTATATATACACAAAATATACGGAATAACATTCACAGGAGATATATATATATATATATATATATATATATATATATATATATATATATATATATAAAGGTAGCCCTCAGTCTCAGTTTAAGCCGGGGTTAGGTTCCAGAAGGAATGGTTGTATATTGAAACCGTTGTAAATTGAAACCCAGTTTATAATGTAAGTCAATGGGAAGTGAGGGAGATAGGTTCCAGGCCCCTCTCAAAATTGTCATAAGTAACACCTAATACATTATTTTTAAAGCTTTGAAATGAAGACTTTAAATGCTAAACAGCATTATAAACCTAATAAAATAATCACACAACACAGAATATATAATTAAACTAAGTTAAATGAACAAAAACATTTGCTAAACAGCATTATAAACCTAATAAAATAATCACACAACACAGACTTTACTTGCATTTTTCTGCAACAGTTCTTTCTATGCATTCCAATCTGGACTGATTTATAGACAGGGAGATCTTGTTCCTTTGAAATCTGCTCGATAGCTCAGGTCTGGTTAAACTGATTAATTTCAGCTTGCTTGGCTTTGCTGCAACACAAGCGGACAGCTCCACCTACTGGCTATTTTAATAAATGCACTGCATCTCAATGCTTTTCAATAACAGTCACATGACTGGAAAAAAAGGTTGTTATTCTGAAACGGTGTAAATTGAACCATTGTAAAACGATGGCCACCTGTATATACACTGCTCCAAAAAATAAAGGGAACACTAAAATAACACATCCTAGATCTGAATGAATTAAATATTCTAATTAAATACTTTGTTCTTTACATAGTTGAATGTGCTGACATCAAAATCACACAAAAATTAAAAAAATGGAAATCATATGTTTCAACCAATAGAGTTCTGGATTTGGAGTCACACTCAAAATTAAAGTGGAAAAACACACTACAGGCTGATCCAACTTTGATATAATGTCCTTAAAACAAGTCAAAATGAGGCTCAGTAGTGTGTGTTGTCTCCACGTGCCTGTATGATCTCCCTACAATGCCTGTGCATGCTCCTGATGAGGTGGCGGATGGTCTCCTTAGGGATCTCCTCCCAGACCTGGACTAAAGCATCTGCCAACTTCTGGACAGTATGTGGTGCAACATGACGTTGGTGGATGGAGCGAGACATGATGTCCCAGATGTACTCAATTGGATTCAGGTCTGGGGAACGGGCGGGCCACTCCATAGCATCAATGCCTTCGTCTTGCAGGAACTGCTAACACACTCCAGCCACATAAGGTCTAGCATTGTCTTGCATTAGGAGGAACCCAGGGCCAACTGCACCAGCATATGGTCTCACAAGGGGTCTGAGGATCTCATCTCGGTACCTAATGGCAGTCAGGCTACCTCTGGCGAGCACATGGAGGGCTGTGCGGCCCCCCAAAGAAATGCCACCCCACACCATTACTGACCCACTGCCAAACCGGTCATGCTGGAGGATGTTGCAGGCAGCAGAACATTCTCCATGGCGTCTCCAGACTCTGTCACGTCTGTCACATGTGCTCAGTGTGAACCTGCTTTCATCTGTGAAGAGCACAGGGTGCCAGTGGCGAATTTGCCAATCTTGGTGTTCTCTGGCAAATGCCAAACATCCTGCACGGTGTTGGACTGTAAGCACAACCCCCACCTGTGGACGTCTGGCCCTCATACCACCCTCATGGAGTCTGTTTCTGACCGTTTGAGCAGACACATGCACATTTGTGGCCTGCTGGAGGTCATTTTGCAGGGCTCTGGCAGTGCTCCTCCTGTTCCTCCTTGCACAAAGGTGGAGGTAGCAGTCCTGCTGCTGGGTTGTTGCCCTCCTACGGCCTCCTCCACGTCTTCTGATGTACTGGCCTGTCTCCTGGTAGCTCCTCCATGCTCTGGACACGCTGACAGACACAGCAAACCTTCTTGCCACAGCTCGCATTGATGTGCCATCCTGGATGAGCTGCACTACCTGAGCCACTTGTGTGGGTTGTAGACTCCGTCTCATGCTACCACTAGAGTGAAAGCACCGCCAGCATTCAAAAGTGACCAAAACATCAGCCAGAAAGCATAGGAACTGAGAAGCGGTCTGTGGTCACCACCTGCAGAACCACTCCTTTATTGGGGTTGTCTTGCTAATTGCCTATAATTTCCACCTGTTGTCTATCCCATTTGCACAACAGCATGTGAAATTGATTGTCACTCAGTGTTGCTTCCTAAGTGGACAGTTTGATTTCACAGAAGTGTGATTGATTTGGAGTTACATTGTGTTGTTTAAGTGTTCCCTTTATTTTTTGAGCAGTGTATATATATATATATATATATATATATATATATATATATATATATATAAAAGACTCTGAGTTTTGCTCATTATTGGAGATTAACCAGAAAATATGGTATACACCACCTTAAGAGAGCACACACGTGTGGCTCCACGCCCATTTTTCAGTTAACCAATAGAACTCCAGCAACTTTCCTTAAATAAGAACAAGTTTCAAAGGTAACTCTTTCTTAAAAAAGCCCCCGGTGTGGGGTGAAATGCGTTGAACTGAGCCACCCAAAGCCATCTCTACCAACACACTGAGTGTAATAAAGGAGAAGGAATACTAGTGTCACACAGCTGATGCGAGGAGATCGCCTGTACTGTGAACTATCATCCACTGTCTATCTGAGCTGACAGTTGCGATCTTACAGAAGAGTATTACTGAGCTATTTATAGCCATCCTCACCAACACACTGAGTGTATCAAAGGAGAAGATTACAAGTGTCACATAGCTGACGCCAGGAGATCGCTTTCAATTTGAACTATTACCCACTGTCTATTACAGCTGACAGTTGCGATCCTACAGCGGAGTAAAACTATACACGTGACCTCAGAGTCACAGAATACCCAGAAGTGCATTGGAGCACCGACCACGCTGACTACCACGCTAACACAGAGGAGCAACACATCTTCTACTACTGAGAGCCGCAAGTTTAGTCTAGGAACACAGACAGGGCGGACAGTCTTACACTATCCCACAGGATAGGATCAAACCACCCCGCAGGAGCGGACAAAAACACCAACCACCAGGGCTCTTACCTTGCCCCTGTATATGAGAGCGGATCCATTCCATTTTTCATTACACCCAACCCCTCTCTCTAGACGTAGAGAGAGTGGTTCAAGGTACTGTGCACTTCATTATTATCAGGCTAGTGCTCAACATTAGACTTTTGACCCACTAGCATTTGCTTCTTTTTATATTTTTATGTTTCACTCTTGGACATCCAGAATCTGTTTTAAATCCCTATATACACTTGCATTTGATGTATGTTTTAAGATATACTCTCAATTTTTGTGAATAAATTTGTCTTATTTTTAACTCATTAAATACGTCTGTATTTACACTTATTTTATTTTATATTTTTATATAGTTTATGCATGAACCTTCACTTACACTATCGTAATCTGCTTAATTCTAGCTCATCTTTAGTGTTAGGTGACATTACGTCTATTTGCACAGACTCACATTTATATGTAGCCCACGATTGTGGTCATTATTATTTTTTATTTTTTTAATTATTACTTTCCTTTATCATTTTGAGGATATTTATCCTATTTATCCTATTTTCCCAATATTATCAGCTTGCTTCCTAGCTTTTTAGCGCCAGTACTTACATTCCCTTTTCTTCCAATAGGGGAGATACCCAGGCTAGGGCCTTATCCTTCAATAAGGAAACAATAAAGGTGACATTTGACTGATGGGACTGAAATATATGAGGGTCTTTGCGGAAATGCAGTCTGCACTGGTTCAGAAATCCCCTACAGTCAGTAGCACCATCATACTTGTCAGGCAATGGTATCTGGGTATGCTACCAGAAGCAGGGGAGGAGGCTGCAGTACTAGCAGCAGGGGCAGACTACATGGCAGCAGGAGTAGTGTTTTTCTCAGCAACAAGTGAGGAGAGCATAGCGGTAATAGTCTCTAGTTTAGAATCCAGACTCTAGAAGTATATGGCATGGGTTCCCAGTGTTTGTCCCTGAAGAGAGACTGCTCTTGCTACTTCATTTGGGTCGATGTTTTAAGTATAATGTAATGCTCATGGGATATTTCCCTATCAGACCAATCTTGGCCAGTAATCTTCTTATCCCTGCATCAAGTGGAAGGATAAGGAAATATCCCAGAACAAGAGAACAGGTAAATAAATGAGGTAAGCAGTACTCACAGTAGAGAGGGCAATCCTTCACGGCACTACAGAGGATAACTGGAGAGTAGTCAGGCAAACAGAGTTCAGCAACAATAAGGCAATCTAGAGCAGTGATTTTTAACCTTTTTTTTGCCGTGGCACACTTTTTTACATTAAAAAATCCTGTGGCACACCACCATCCCAAAATTTTAAAAAAATCACACATCGTAGCCTAATACAGCATATATATATACACATACACACAAACACACACATACTGTATGTATTGTGCTGTTATGCCATGCCTCCTACAAACTACCCCTGCACTGGGAGTAAAAAACAAGCAAAGTTTAAAAAATATGTCACACTGTTGTCAGTCTGCCGTGGCACACCTGAGGATCTCTCACGGCACACTAGTGTGCCACGGCACACTGGTTGAAAAACACTGATCTAGAGTACCAGCAGAACAGGGGTTAAACAGTAGAGAGGTAGGTCTGGGACAGGCAGAGTTCAGCAACAATAAGGCAATCAGCAGTTCAGAGGTTAATCAGAAGAGTGGTCTTGAGACAGGCAGAGTTCAGCAACAATAAGGCAATCAGCAGTTTAGGGGTTAATCTGTAGAGTGGTCTTGAGACAGGTAGAGTTTAGCAACAATAAGGCAATTAGCAGTTTAGGGGTTAATCAGTAGAGTAGTCTTGAGACAGGCAGAGTTCAGCAACAATAAGGCAATCAGATGTTCAGTATAGAAAATAAGCACCCAGGAGCACACCCAGTAACACCTATACTTGGGCAATGATTACAGGCAACAGAGATACTTACATAGACATAGATTCACGCCAGAGGGAGCACTCAGCTGCAATCAAAACTGGCATCAGAGAGAGCTGGCGTGCGGTGATGACGTCATCGCTGAGCACCAAAAGCAGCCACTGCATCCACGGCAATGGCTGCCGCGTCCATGGCAATAGCCATGACAAGTGAAGGGAGCGGTGGCCGGAACCGTAGCGGCGTGACAGAACCCATGTATTCAAAGCTACAAAACACTTTGGGTTCCAAAAGCTCAAGAGATGTGAATGAGATTGCACTGTCCTGTAAGATCCCTAGCAAGTCTTTCTTCTCAAGCTGCATTGAGAAGAGAACTAGAAACAAATTTCTGCATTATAGTAATTATATTTAATTAGCTCCTATTCTTCCACAACTTAATTTCCAGCTGGAGCTCGTTACTTATTAAGCACCATTTAAAACATTGCAGTTCCTTTCATTTGTTGCTTGGTTATTTTTGTGTGAAGACGCTAGAAATTTTTGTTCCTGTTTGTTCTGCCTGGCTTGATCTTGGAATGATTATTAGACTTTGTCTTTTTTATACTCCTGATCCTAACTGATTCCCTGGTTATGAACTTTGACTCAAGTAATATGATTACCCTTTTGGGTTCTTCTCAGGCATCTCTGCTGTTATACTGACTGATCTCCTGGCTACTAACCCCAGCTTGCTCCTGAACTGTAGCTGCCTTCTCATTTCTACACAAATGAATACATTTGAAGTAAAAGGCCCATAGTCATTCAGGTAACCTTTGTGCAAAGGCTGATGTTAAACACAAAATTCAAGCTAGTTGTTTTAAGAAATGGAAGTATCTGCAAGAGCTGTAAGGATCTATGTTCTGATCAACACCAATTTGGCCTCAGAAAAATAACCTCAAGAATTTCATCCATTACCTGTTACCAGACTTTCTTGATGCTGTCACTTAGAATTCGTAGGTGCTTATGTCTGTGAACTTTTGGAGGATACTCACTAAATCTACTCTTGGGATTAAGGACATATAATTTTAGTGTTACTTTACTTTAATCGGGGGAAAAGGAAGATATTTAGGGCTAGATTACAAGTGGAGTACTATCACTTGCGTATAAGTGATATTAGCGGTCCACTTTGTAATACCAGAGCACGATATTACAAGTAAATTGCAATGTGAACGCGAGCTATGGGAGCCTCGTTCTGATGCCGTCAGAGATATCATCTGAACCTCGTGCAGCGAAGGGAGTAAGTCGCGCAGAGATGGCCAGCATTTATTATATATATGGATATATACATATACAGTATATTTATGTGTTAATATGTTCTATGTATTTTTAAATAGAGTACACTTGAGCTTGGGTGGGGTACTTTAACCAATGGAAGATGGTCAGTCTCCCTATTTTTATATAAATACAAATACAAAGTTTTGTTTAGCATACCTTACAAAAAGATTAAATACATCTTTAGGAGTGCTGCCAATGAGACCAATCAGTTACACAAAATAGGGGGTATTGGCGCACATCCACTTGCAAATAAACAACACATTTTTAAATGCTGCATATTGCCACCTAGGGGTCAATTTAACAAGTGCAGAGCAGACATGATTCGCTGTAGCGAATCATATCCGCCTGACATCGCTAAATGCCGACAGCATATTTATCATTGCACAAGCATTTCAATTGGCCGCTATAAGGGGGTGTCAATCATCTTTCAGTCCGCCACCTAAAAGGTCTTACGACTGCTGCTTCCTAACTTCCGTTTTTGGCGAGCCAGAAAGGATGGGCGTAGAAAGCAGCATCCACAGCTTGTTAAATCTACTCCCAAAAATGTTATTGTTTAAAAAGATAGATAATCCTTTTATTTACCATTCCCCAGTTTTGCATAACCAACACTGTTATATTAATATACTTTATACCTCTGTAATTACCTTTTATCTAAGCTTCTGCAGACTGCCTCCTTATCTCATATCTTTTGACAGACTTGCATTTTAGCCAACAGTGCCCTCTCATAAATAACTCCACGTGCGTGAGCACAATCTTATTTATTTGAAACACATGAACTAACAACCTGTAGCTGTAAAAAAACTGACAAATGCATTCAGATATGAGGCAACCTTCAAGGGCTTAGAAAATAGCATATGAGCCTACCTAGGTTTAGCTTTCAACTAAGAATGCCAAGAGAACAAAGAAAATTTGATGATAAAAGTAAATTATAAAGTTGTTTAAAATTACATGCCCTATCTGAATTATGAATGTTTAATTTGGACTTTACTATCCCTTTTATATAATCTTTTTGTAAAGTGTGCTTAGCTAAACAATGTATTTGTATTTATAAATAAAAGCAAGATTGACCATCTACCATTGGCTCAGGTGTACTTATGACAGTGTAATGGAGTTGTGTATAAAAAGCCAGGGAGTCTCATTCTATTATGAAGAGAAAAAGCAGGAATGATTCAGCTCATAAAGGCAAAGTACTGTAGTGTAAGGAACAGTTAACATTGGGACACCTTGTAAGTTGGTGAATGGCTAAGCAGAATATGGCCATATTGTGTGACTAAGATCCCAATTTTAATATAAAAGCATAGATGTTTTTTTGCAGGCAATTTTTTGCAGCATTTAAAAATTTGTTGTTTATTTGCAAATAAATGAGCGCCAATACCATCTGTTTTGTGTAACTATTTGGTTTCATTGGCAGCACTCCCAAAGATGTATATAATCTTTTTGTAAGTGTGCTAAAGAAAACTTTGTATATATATATATATATATATATATTAATATCTGTATATATATATATATATATATATATATATACTGTATATATATATATATATATATATATTTACCTACCAGATATATACTTACCAAAACACCATCAGTTATATATAGAAATATGTATTTATGAATAAATAGAACATATTCTGCTATGTGAAGATCTCTAGAATGTCAAATTTCATGTCTGGTTAGTGCACTTGAGAAAATGTGATCGGGTTTGCATGCGTGTAGGATGCTAGTTTTTTTCACTTTTCACGCTCCATTTACCTCAATGGGGAATAAGTTCACACAATTGCGATATTGTAAAATCGGCTTTTTGTGCTCGTTCGTTTAGCGCTTGTGTGAAAACTGTTTCCTTGTAATACGTGCTGTATCAGACTCGTTCAAATATCCAAAGTCAAGCAGAGTATGCCAGCAAGAGCAATAAATAGCGCTCCACTCGTAATCTAGCCCTAAAAGTCCAGAATGTATTGTTGGTACAGAAAGTAGTACACAATTATGGTCATACCAAAGGTCATACAGACATAATAGATGTTAATTGTTAACAGACTTGGCACCGTGTGCATGCAGTGTTAATATCATTTTAAAATAGTTTAAAGCATCTTTTTTTTTTTTTTTTTTTAAACAATTTTGCATTTCAAAGGTTAATAAAGTAATAGTGTAATTAATAACTTTATATTGCACTGGAAATCTCCTTTTTCATTTGCATTTACTAATAGGTAGACAGAACCTCACAGTGTTCGAGTAATCGAGTATACAGTATATATTCTTCACAAACTTGCATTTCCTGTTAGTTACAAAATCAATTTAAAGGGACAGTCTACTGTAGAATTTTTATTCTTTTAAAAGATAGATAATCCCTTTATTACCCATTCCTGAGTTTTGCATAACCAACACTGTTATATTAATATACTTTTTACCTCTGTGATTACCTTGTATCTAAGCATCTTCTTACAGCCCCCCTACTCACATGACTTTTTATTTATAATCTATTGACTTGCATTTAGTACTGTGTTGTGCTAAATCTTAAATAACTCCTTGGGCGTGATCACAATCAGCTAGATTACGAGTTTTGAGTGCTATAGGGAAATTAACGACCGCAACATTTTCGGCGTTATTTCACCTCCCTATAGCGCTACTATTACAATTTTTAAAAAAGCAGGCTTGTGCGGGCGATATGGTTGCGTTGAGCTCCATACCGCACCGAAATCAAGCGCTGCTTTGATGTGTTCATGCACGATTTCCCCATAGACATTAATGGGGAGAGCCGGCAAAAAAAAAAGCCTAACACCTGCGATCGCGGAAACAAAAGCTCGGTAACGCAGCCCCATTGATGTCTATGGGGAAATAAAAAGTTACGTTTAAACCTAACACCCTAACATAAACCCAGAGTCTAAACACCCCTAATCTGTTGCCCCTAACATCAACGCCACCTACATTACATTTATTAACCCCTAATCTGCCGCCTCAATATCGCCGCCACCTACATACAGTTATTTACCCTTAATCTGCTGCCCCTAACATCGCCGCCACCTACATACAGTTATTAACCCCTAATCTGCTGCCCCCGATATCGCTGCCACCTACATACAGTTATTAACCCCTAATCTGCTGCCCCTTACATCAACGCCACCTACATTACATTTATTAACCCCTAATCTGCCGCCTCAATATCGCCGCCACCTACATACAGTTATTTACCCTTAATCTGCTGCCCCTAACATCGCCGCCACCTACATTACAGTTATTTACCCCTAATCTGCTGCCCCCAATGTCGTTGCCACTATACTAAAGTTACTAACCCCTAAACCTAAACGTAACATAACCCTAAGCCTAAATCTAACCCTAACGTAACCCTAAGCCTAACACCCCCTAACTTAAATATAATTAAAAAAAATCTAAATAAACCTTACAATTATTAACTAAATAATTCCTATTTAAAACTAAATACATACTTACCTGTAAAAAAAAAAAAAGAAAAAGCTAGCTACAATATAACTAATAGTTATATTTTAGCTATTTTAGGTTTTATTTTTATTTCACAGATAAATTTGTATTTATTTTAACTAGGTAGACTAGTTAGTAAATCGTTATTAACTATTTACTAGCTACCTAGTTAAAATAAATATAAAGTTACCTGTAAAATAAAACCTAAGCTACCTTACACTAAATACTAACATTACAATAAAATAAATTAAATTAAATTATTAAAATACAATTTTCTAACTTAAAAAAAAACAAAACACTAAATTACAAAAAATAAAAAACTAAATTATCAAAAACGAATTACTCCTAATCTAATAGCCCTATCAAAATAAAAAAGCCCCCCCAAAATAAAAAAAACCCTAGCTACACTAAACTGCCAATGGCCCTTAAAAGGGCCTTTGGCAGGGCATTGCCCCAAAGAAATCAGCTCTTTTACCTGTAATAAAAAATACAAACACCCCCCAACAGTAAAACCCATCACCCACACAACCAAACCCCACAAATAAAAACCTAAATAAATCTAAACTAAACATTGCCCTGAAAAGGGCATTTGGATGGGCATTGCGCTTAAAAGGGCAATTAACTTTTTTAAATTGCCCAAAACCCTAACCTAAAAAAAAAACCCACCCAAAAAACCCTTAAAAAAAACTAACACTAACCCACGACGATCCACTTACAGTTATCGAAGTCCGGACATCCATCCTCATCCAGCCAGTGAAGTCCTCATCCAAGCGGCAAGAAGTCTTCATCCATGCGGCCTCTTTGATCTTCATCCAGCCGGCGAAGTCTTCATCCAAGTGAGAAGAAGTCTTCATCCAGACGGCATCTTCTATCTTCATCCATCCGGCGTGGAGTGGGTCCATCTTCAAGACATCTAGCATGGAGCATCCTCTTCTTACCGTCATTGCTGTTAACTGAAGGTTCCCTTTAAGTGATGTCATCCAAGATGGCGTCCCTTACATTCCTATTAGCTGAAAGATTTTTATCAGCCAATAGGAATTAAAGGGGAAAAAATACTGTTGGCTGTTGCAATCAGCCAATAGGATTAAACTTTCATCCTATTGGCTGATCCAATCAGTCAATTGGATTGAGCTCTCATTCTATTGGCTGCTCCAATCAATTTATTAAACATCAACAAATTATTTATGAGTTTTATGGTGCAGCGTTGTAACGTAAAACTCATAACTACTGACTTTAGATGGCGGTATGGATCTTGTGGTTATAGAGTGTTGCGCTCCCTTTTTGGCCTCCCAGGCAAACTCGTAATACCGGCACTATGGGAGTCCCATTGAAAAAGGACTTTTTTAAAAGTGCGGTACTGACGTTGCTTGACGGCTAAAAAGGTGTGCGGTACAACTATACCTACAAGACTTGAAATAGCAGTGTTAGGGAAAAAGCAGTGTTATGAAGCATAATGATGCTTTTTCACTCAAAACGAAAAAATTGTAATCTAGCTGAATGTTATATATATGGCCCACATTAAATAGCAGTCTCTTGTTGTGAAAAAGAAAATAAAAAAAGCATGTGATTAAAAGGCTGCCTATGGTGGCTTAGAAACAGGCACAAATTTAGAGGTTTAAATGTTATTAAGTATATTAATATATCAATGTTAGTTGTGCAAAGCTGGGGAATGGGAAGCAAAGGAATTTTCTATAGTTTTAAACAATAACAATTTTAGTGTAGACTGTCCCTTTAACCCCTTAGTGACCAGACCATTTTTCAATTAATTTTCTTACCGTTAGGGACCAGGGCTATTTTTACATTTCTGCTGTGTTTGTGTTTAGCTGTAGTTTTCCTTTTACTCATTTACTGTACCCACACATATTATATACAGTTGTTCTCGCCATTAAATGGACTTTCTAAAGATACCATTATTTTTATCATATCTTCTAATTTACTATAAAAAATACATAACATATGATGAAAAAATAAACACTCTTTTTTCTAAATTTTACCCCCAAAATCTGTCCTGAGTTTAGAAATACCCAATGTTTACATGTTCTTTGGTTTTTTTTGCAAGTTATAGGTCAATAAGTACAAGTAGCAGTTTGCTATTTCAAAACCATTTTGTTTTCAAAATTAGCGATAGTTACATTGTAGCACTGATTTCTTTCAGGAATCCCTGAATAACCCTTCACGTGTATATATATATATATATATATATATATATATATATATATATATATATATTAGTAGACAGCCCAAAGTATTGATCTAGGCCCCTTTTGGTATATAATCAAAGTGAGGAACTGCACAAAAGGTTCTACGGTAATTTAAATTCAAACAGCGTTCTCGCTTCAATGTCCTAAGTATACAGTCCTTATCCACAAAGCAGGGCACATTAATCAATTGCTAACAAATAAATGGGAGTCTGTCTTACCGCGTCCGGTCTGTGGGTGCGATCAAATTGCTGTACCTTGTTAACAGACCGAAGTCCGTATCAACACTTTCTCTCGGAAACCTCCTCCGATCCAGCGGTATCCAGGGTCTCCAGGTTTCCTAAATCGGCTCGGTACGTAGTGGACACACCCTCCTCAGACGCGTGCAGTACTCTCCAATGGTCACAGTATCTTGACGTGCCTGCCCTGCCCGGTATCGGACCAATCCGGAGTAAAGGTGGGAGGAGACACTCAAACCTATTGGTGTCTGCGTCCGTGCTCACTGTGGGGAATCCTTTGAATATTTCAACAAATAACAGGTCAGGAGCACCGGTAGATGAGAAAGGTAGCTTTTATTCTTGCATAAACAGCTACAACTTAAAAGTTCCAGTCATATTAGCTAACAAAGTAAAAACTCTGTTTGCATAGATAGTAACTTGGCTTGACAGCAGCTGGTTGGTCAAATTGGAGAAAAGGAAAAAGCAGCTTTTCCCTTTTGGTATATTTCATGCCACCATTTCACCGCCAAATGCGATCAAATAAAAAAAAAATCATTAACTTTTTCACAAACATTTTCACAAACTTTAGGTTTGCCGCTGTTCACCACACTTGTATTATGCCCAGCAGTGGAGGGGTTAATTAGGTAGCTTGTACGGTTAATTTTAGCTTTAGTGTAGTGTAGTAGACAACCCAAAGTATTGATCTAGGCCCATTTTGGTATATTTCATGCCACCATTTCACCGCCAAATGCGATCAAATAAAAAAATTATTAACTTTTTCACAATTTTGGTTTCTCACTGAAATTATTTACAAACAGTTAGTGCAATCATGGCATAAATGGTTGTAAATGCTTCTCTGGGATACCCTTTGGTCAGAAATAGCAGACTATATATGGCTTTGGAATTGCTTTTTGGTAATTAGAAGGCTGCTAAAAGCCGCTACACACCACACTTTTATTATGCCCAGCAGTTAAGGGGTTAATTAGGTAGCTTGTTAGTTTAGAGATCAGCCTCCCACCTGACACATCCCACCACCTGATCCCTCCCTGACCCCCTTCAAACAGCTTTCTTCCCTCTCCCACCTCACAAGACAGAAAGTCTGCCAGTACTTAAAGGGACACTGAACCCAAATTTTCTTCATTCTCTTGGTTTCTTTATTTGAAAAGCAAGAATGTAAGTTTAGATGCCGGCCCATTTTTGGTGAACAACCTGGGTTGTTCTTGCTGATTGGTGGATTGATTTAACCGACCAATAAACAAGTGCTAAACCAAAAAAATACCTTAGATGCAAATAAAGATAGCAAGAGAACGAAGAAAAATTGATAATAGGAGTACATTAGAAAGTTGCTTAAAATTGCATGCTCTATCTGAATCACGAAAGACAAAATTTGGGTTCAGTGTCCCTTTAAATAAAAGGCCTTTTTTATTTTTTTATAGTTATTCTGTAGTGATGGATCCCCTCTTAGCCCCCAACATCCCTGTTTCCCCCATACAGCTCTCTAACCCTCCCCCCTCTACCTATTTTCCACCATTTTGCTCAAAAACAATGGCTTTTTATAATAAAAAAAAACAAAAACAAATTTTCTGTAGTGTAGCTGCCCCCTCTCAATACCCACCCCCTCCCAGATCCCTTTAGGAACATTTATTTCCCTCTTCAACCCTCTCCCTTCCTCTCCCTCCCTCTTCCTCTCCCTCTCTGAACCCAATGTAGCGTGGGTGTACACCCGCGCGCGCCCCCTGTGCGCTCCAGTTCCCCCGTGCACTGCAGAGACAGGATCAGGAAGTCCCTCCACCGATGGGCCACCCACCCGCCTCCCTGCTACGGCTCAAACCCACCAACGATCTGCACCATCAATGGCCGTTGCAGAGACGTCGTCCTTGGTCGTTAAGGGCTTAAAGGAACACTGAACCCAATTTTTTTCTTTAATGATTCAGATAGAGCATGCAATTTTATGGAACTTTCTAATTTACTCCTAGTATCAATTTTTCTTCATTCTCTTGCTATCTTTATTTGAAAAGAAGGAATGTAAAGCTTAGGAGCCGGCCCACAACCTTGGTTGTTCTTACTGATTGGACAGCACCACTGTCCAAGGTCTGAACCAAAAATTGGCTGGCTCCTTAGCTTAGATGCCTTCTTTTTCAAATAAAGATAGCAAGTGAACGAAGAAAAAAATTATAATAGGAGTAAATGAGAAAGTTCCTCAAAATTGCATGCTCTATCTGAATCATGAAAGAAAAAATGTGGGTTTAGTATCCCTTTTTAAGCAGCTTTTTCATGAAAAACAACACCAGCAACAACATATATATATATATATATATATATATATATATATATATATATATATATATATATATATGATATATAAAATGTTAATATATGTTGTTTTTGTTAATTTAGTTAATTGTATATATATTTTATATTCTTCCACTTAATTTTTTAATTGTCCAAGACTAGTGGACTAGTGGAAAATGTTCAGCCCTATATACATAGTTGTTATATAATTGTTTAAAGGGACAGTCAACACAAAAATTATCGTATAAAAAGATAGATAATGCCTTTACTACCCATTCCCCAGCTTTGCACAACCAACATGGTTATATTAACATACTTTATAACCTTTAAACCTCTACGTTTCTGTTGGTTTCTAAGTCCCTAAAGACAGCCCCATGATCACATGCTGTTGTATTTGCTTTACACTTCAGGGGAAACTAGTTCATGTGAGTCCTATAGATAACATTGTGCTGACGCCCGTGGATTCTAACAACACAGCACTAATTGGCTTAAATGCAAGTCAATAGATAAAGTCATGTGATCAGGGAGATGCAGAAGATGCTTAGACACAAGGTAATCACAGAGGTAAAAGTGTATTAATATAACCATGTTTTCTGTGCAAAACTGGGGAATGGGTAAGGGATTATCTATCTATTAAAACAATACCAATTTTGAGTTGACTGTCCCTTTAACTTTAAAATGTGCACGCACCCACTGACATTGAAAAACAAAAAATATTTATTTTGTCTGGTAAAAAAGTCATTAATTAAATAACATTGCCACAAGTAGATAACTGTCTGCAAGACCACTCTGTGGGAGACAACATTCTGTCTGTACATTTACACATTCTTCTTACTGATGCAGAATTTCTGTGTCTTTTTTTGTTACAAAGTCAAACATCAGGACATTGTTATTAACGGAAACAAGACAAAAAGACAGCACCACAATAATCCAATTTATTCAGCTTCCATGAGTGCCTTAGTGACAGAGGATCCCATCAGCTGAGAGGTTTTATTGTGTATAAAAATATTATCAGCTTAATCACTGACATTACCCCTGCAGTATAACAGGAGATTGCCAATAGCGGGAAAGAATCCTTTTTCCCTTCAAGTCAGACGTAATAATGATTTGATGAACGGCAGACAAGTTATTCCAGTGACTCCTCTTTGCAGTGTTCCACAATAAAAAGATTTTATGATGTGTTTATCAATAAGGATCAGCTGAAACTTGTAACTTCTACTTGTATCTAAGAGATAACTATTTATCTTGATCTGAACATAAAATCTTGCTTTTGTTATTACGTGTTTGTTACATCCATAGTATTTTTTTTGGAGGGGTACAACATCTGTTTAATAGCTACCCCCCCCCCAATTCTGATTAACCTCTTCACTACAGGTAAATGTTTTACTATTTCATCATTAGAAGGTATTTGGCATTGGCAATTATTAGCTGAGCCTCTGCTTTAGACTTTGTACCCCCATAAATGATTCCCAAAGATGCATCTGGTTACATTATTACAGCGACATAAGCGTCTATTTCATATATACACATAAATTAAAAAGCCTTTCCCAGTGCTCATTACTAGAGGCTTCTCCCATCTACCATGCTGAGCTAGGTAATTTTGGACAGTTCTACCTTATATGTATTGGTTTCTTTAGCGCGATTATGTTCTTACCCTTTAACGCAGATTGGTTTGTCGGTCGCCTTGTTTGTCGGTTTTTGTGTGGTCCTTTCTGCTGGGTTAGCAAGGTCCTTACCCACTACACAGTGGAAAGGGGATCATGAGAGGAGAGGTGTAGACCTGATAATATGATCACTTGGAGGGGGGGGGGGGAGGATTTCTACACTACAGAAAACATTTTTTTAATTAACAATTTTTTTTTTAAAAAATGCATAAAAACTGGGTACTAGCAGACAGCTGCCAGTAGCTAAGATGGCGGAGATCATTAGGAGGGACAGCGGTGGAACTGCTATCGATGCAGCAGGTGTGGTGGTACCAGGGCCTAATTGCTAGGGGGGCCTATAGCAGCCAGTCTAAAGACTGCTGCTCCTTAACTGGTCCACCTAATCTGAGGCTGTGGACATCAATCCACCCGATTGTGTACGATCGGGTGGATTGACAGCCCCTGCTAGCTTCCGATTGGCCGCAAATCTGCAGGGGGCGCCATTGCACAAGCAGTTCACTTGTCGGCATTCAGCAATGTCTGGCAGACATGATCTGCTAATAGCGGATCATGTCCGCCAAACATTAATACATTAATAAATCGGCTACAGAATGTCTACAATCCTAATGCATAGAAGTATTCTATGAGTGCAGGTTGCAGATCTATCTATCTATAAATATAGAGCCTTACACACTCCGAGACAAGATCTTTTATTTCCTAAACCTAAGAGAAAGGATAACAAAACAAGACTAATAACCACATTCAACTCACAAATCAAGGACGTAACACACATTATACAAAAATCGTGGTATATTCTTCAGAATGATCCGGATTTGAGTGAAAGTCTTGGAGATAGAATTTCTATCTGCTATCGGAGGTCTAGGAATTTAAAAGACAGACTAGTCCAAAGTCACTTTGTAAGGAAGAAGGCTAAAATCTTATATCCTGGCAACTATCCATGCCGAAATTGCACGTATTGCTCAAATACCTTTCAGATTGAAAAAAATCAAAGACAGATTTGGAAAAATACACTACATTAAACAACACATCACATGTACCACTGCGAGCGTGATATACGTACTACAATGCAGTTGTAAATTAAACTATGTAGGTATGACCTCACGCCTACTCAAAAAGAGGATGGGCGAACATATGTGTAATATAAGAAATGCTGAATCAGACCTTAAAAAAGGCAAAAAAATCACACAGATAGCCAAACATTTCCTGCATAAACATGATTCCAATACAGAATTTCTATCTTTCTTTGGCCTAGAAAAAATATCATTAGGAATCAGAGGAGGAGACTTAGAAGATGCATTACTTCAGGCAGAATGCAAATGGATTTATTTGCTTAATTCTGTTAATCCATATGGTCTTAATGAGAATAACAACTATTATGTATTTTTGCCTAAATAAGAGTATCATACAGAACTATATAATGTCGCCCCTTGTCAACATTTTAATGGATTAAGATCATGCATATAAATGTACCATATTTAAGAGGTTGAACTATCTTAGAACGTCAAGCGTAGTCATTAAAAATTCCACCTAATGTTGAATTTATTATTTAACATGGGAATATCATTGTATGGAACTATATATATACCCTTACAATACACATATATTTTATGTGTGAACTCTATCTTCACAATCTTAATTTTAAGCATTATTAAGCCTTTAGCACCTTTATGCAATTTTATTTAATATTGCTCCAATCACTGACCACAATTTAATCTATATGGTCACAATATAATTAGCACCTTATGCTATGTACACGTTTACAACATGTTTAGCTCTGTATACAACTTTTTTTTTAATAAATGTTTCATCTATTGATTATTATTTAATCTACACTTAGATATTACACACTATCTTAATATTTTCATAAATCACACATCATTCAATGTAGCACCATTTAATTTTTATTAAAATCATTTCACTCATTATTATTATTCAATGATAGTCACACACAAAACACATTTTTTCAAATCACTTTATTTATATTTTTTTAAATTTATTTCACTTTCACTTTTTGACCCAATTTAATTTAGGTATCAGACAATCACAATTACCAGAAGGTAGGGATTCCTTGAACACACAATAGGGTGGTATGTAATAAAATCCAATGATAAGCAAATTCATAGTATGTTTTAAATCAGATAAGATGATGGATATTAGGAACTACGAATATCGTGATTCAGTTTCAAGTAGAAAGTTCAAATTGATATATGACGTACATAAAATATCAATATGCAATGTATATAATCTATAATAAATCACGATTAACCCTTTCATCATAGCTACCAAATATGATGTGGGAATATCAATGTGGGAATATCAATACGGAATGGGTCCCGAGTGACATAATGATGGACAGGTCCGTTATCCAATAACATGGTATGAGAGTGTGATAGCGGAGTCACAGAGTGAAGATGACGTAGGTCTGAACAACCTGACACGCACGAAAGATAGAGAGCTCCCTCAGGCCAATCACCACTCGCGTCTCTGTCTTCACAATCTGAGTTACCATGATTGACAGATTCGGCACCCAATAACAGAACGGCTATGATCACGACTAACAAAATCGATTAACAATTATATACAAACAAATGAATGATACTTGCACTATTTCATATTAGGCTCAATAAGACCATGCTGTCAGCCAAATAATATTGCCAAACTTAAGCAGATAACAATATTATCGATACAAACACAAATAAAGGACTGCGGCAAATGGACGAATCAATATGTATCTTCCGTTACACACCTACTGTTATGACCAATCAAATCAATTGATACAACCAAGGCCCTCTCCAACAGCCAATCCGCTAACACTTTAGGGTATTTAAATCTCACGAAGACAGAGTGAGACTGCCCTTTGATACAGCCACCACGGCGAAACGCGTCAGTGGCGTCCCCCCGTTCTTCCCTATTTGTTGTTTTTAACTTAATTTGTTGATTCACCACCTTTATTTAAATGACAACGTAAAATGGTATAAAAATCTTGTTGCCGCATTTGCGGTGTCTAGTTCAAGCTAATCTAGCTATACTAGCTGGACCATAAACTTTGATTACTCATAGATAATATAGGTATTGGGTTAGGCTTGTCCTAATCCATACATTACTTAAGATATTTGCAAAGCAATAGTGGTAAATGAGTTAGGTTTACCTTAATTTACGGCATTACCAGTGGTACCCACAAGGTAACATTTACACAAAGGTCTGGTCTCCCCGAACCTAGATACTTACCAGTGATACTTAATAAATGGTATTAAAAGGTAACCTAATATTAGAGTTTATTAACTGACTCTCTACAATAATACTTTAGGAAACCTAAGCACAATTTGTTACGGTATTAACAGGTAAAAATAAGGAGTGTATCAGACCTCTCACTCTTTACAGTATTGTGGGTAGTACAGTATTCACCATAACTAATCTAGATACTCACCAGTGATATTTAATAAACGGTATTAAAAGGTAACCAAACATTAGAGTTTATTAACTGACTCTCTATAATAACACTTAAGGAAACCTAAGTACAATTTATTGCGGTATTAACAGGTAATAATAAGGAGTTTATTAGACTTCTCACTCCTTATAGTTAGGTTTACCTTAATTTACGGCATTACCAGTGGTACCCACAAGGTAACATTTACATAAAGGTCTGGGGGTCGATCCGATATAAATCGTCACCCGCAAAAGCCGGCGACGCCAATATTTGCGCGGGTTTGGTATCACATATACGGCGTAACCTAGAAGTTACGCCCGTATATTTCTGCCGTCGCCCGTAGTTTTTTGGGCCATAGGCAGGTATACCAAACCCGCGCAGTTTGGTATCCAATATGCAGCGTAAGGACTTACGTGGCGAAAATGGAGAAAACTTACTCCATTTTCACCTCGCCACAAAAAGCAGCCGTAAGAAGCCTTACGCTGACTATTGGAGCCCCGTAACTTCCTAAACTGGCTGCTAAAATAAACCTAACACCTAACGCATGCGCAATGTCTATCTCCCTGTCAACCGCAATCTTCTAAAATAAACCTAACACCTAACGCATGCGCAATGTCTATCTCCCTGTCAACCGCGATCTTCTAAAATAAACCTAACACCTAACGCATGCGCAATGTCTATCTACCTGTCAACCGCGATCCCCCCCCCCGAAATCCCTAATAAAGTTATTAACCCCTAAACCGCCGCTCCCGGACCCCGCCGCCATCTACATAAACTAACCCCCTACTGTGAGCCCCTAAAACCGCCGCCATCTACCTTATCTATCCCCTAATCTGACCCCTTACACCGCCGCCACCTATATAAAAATTATTAACCCCTAATCTAATCCCCCTATACCGCCGCCAGCTATATTAATATTATTAACCCCTAATGTAAGCCACTTACACCGCCGCCATCTCTATTAAAATGATTAATCCCTTATTTAATCTACCTATTCCGCCGCCAGCTATATTATCTATATTAACCCTAAGTATATTATAGTTAATATAGGTATTACATTATATATATTAACTATATTAACCCTAATTATATTAGGGTTAATATAGTTAATATAGTTACTATAGTATTTATATTAACTATATTAACTCTATCTAACCCTAACACCCCTAACTAAATTTATATTAAATTAATCTAATTCATTTATAAACTTAAATATTCCTATTTAAATCTAAATACTTACCTATAAAATAAACCCTAAGATAGCTACAATATAATTAATAATTACATTGTAGCTATGTTAGGGTTAATATTTATTTTACAAGGAAATTGTTAATTATTTTAACTAGGTATAATAGCTATTAAATAGGTATTACCTATTTAATAGCTACCTAGTTAAAATAATTACCCAATTACCTGTAAAATAAATCCTAACCTAAGTTACAAATACACCTACACTATCAATAAATTTAATAAACTACAAACATCTATCTAAAAATACAATTAACTAAACTAAACTACAAAAAAAAACAAACACTAAATTACAAAAAATAAAAAAAAGATTACAAGATTTTTAAGCTAATTACACCTATTCTAAGCCCCCTAATAAAATAATAAACCCCCAAAATAAAAAAAATTCCCTGCCCTATTCTAAATTAAACAAATTTCAAAGCTCTTTACCTTACCAGCCCTTAAAAGGGCCTTTTGTGGGGCATGCCCCAAAGGATTCAGCTCTTTTGCATACAAATACAATACCCCCCCCCCATTACAACCCACCACCCACATACCCCTATTCTAAAACCACCCAAACCCCCCTTAAAAAAGCCTAACACTACCCCCCTGAAGATCTCCCTACCTTGTCTTCACCACACCGGGCCGAACTCCTGATCCGATCCGGGCGATGTCTTCCTCCAAGCGGCAAAGAAGAATTCTTCCTCCGGCGATGTCTTCCTCCAAGCGGCAAAGAAGAATTCTTCCTCCGGCGACGTCTTCCTCCAAGCGGCAGCAAAGTCTTCATTCTTCCGGCGGCATCTTCAATCTTCTTTCTTCGCTCCGCCGCCGCGGAGCATCCATCCCGGCCGACTGCTGAACTACGAATGAGGTACCTTTAAATGACGTCATCAAAGATGGCGTCCGCCGAATTCCGATTGGCTGATAGAATCCTATCAGCCAATCGGAATTCGAGGGACGCCATCTTGGATGACGTCCCTTAAAGGAACCGTCATTCGTCGGGAGACAACGGAAGAAGAGGATGGATCCGTGTCGCCTGCTTCAAGATGGACCCGCTCCGCACCGGATGGAAGAAGATTGAAGATGCCGCTTGGAGAAGATGTTTGCTGGTCCGGATGTCCTCTTCTTGCCGGATAGGAGGAAGACTTTGGAGCCTCTTCTGGACCTCTTCAGCACCGGATGATGGATCGCCAACCCCCGCTTGGGTTGGATGAAGATGTTGGAGCCAGGACGGATCGGTGAACCTGGTATGGTGAAGACAAGGTAGGAAGATCTTCAGGGGCTTAGTGTTAGGTTTCTTTAAGGGGGGTTTGGGTTAGATTAGGGGTATGTGGGTGGTGGGCTGTAATGTTGGGGGGGGGGTATGGTATGTTTTTATTTACAGGCAAAAGAGCTGAATTCCTTGGGGCATGCCCCGCAAAGGGCCCTGTTCAGGGCTGGTAAGGTAAAAGAGCTTGTAACTTTTTTAATTTAGAATAGGGTAGGGAATTTTTTATTTTGGGGGGTTTTGTTATTTTATTAGGGGGCTTAGAGTAGGTGTAATTAGTTTAAAATTGTTGTAATATTTTTCTTATGTTTGTAAATATTTTATTATTTTTTGTAACTTAGTTCTTTTTTATTTTTTGTACTTTAGCTAGTTTATTTAATTGTATTTATTTGTAGCAATTGTGTTTAATTAATTTATTGATAGTGTAGTGTTAGGTTAATTGTAGGTAATTGTAGGTAGTTTATTTAATTAATTTATTGATAGGGTAGTGTTAGGTTTAATTATATCTTAGGTTAGGATTTATTTTACAGGTAAATTTGTTATTATTTTAACTAGGTAACTATTAAATAGTTCTTAACTATTTAATAGCTATTGTACCTGGTTAAAATAATTAAAAAGTTGCCTGTAAAATAAATATTAATCCTAAAATAGCTATAATATAATTATAATTTATATTGTAGCTATATTAGGATTTATTTTACAGGTAAGTATTTAGCTTTAAATAGGAATAATTTATTTAATAAGAGTTAATTAATTTCGTTAGATGTAAATTATATTTAACTTAGGGGGGTGTTAGTGTTAGGGTTAGACTTAGCTTTAGGGGTTAATCCATTTATTAGAATAGCGGTGAGCTCCGGTCGTCAGATTAGGGGTTAATAATTGAAGGTAGGTGTCGGCGATGTTAGGGAGGGCAAATTAGGGGTTAATACTATTTATGATAGGGTTAGTGAGGCGGGTTAGGGGTTAATAACTTTATTATAGTAGCGCTCAGGTCCGCTCGGCAGATTAGGGGTTAATAAGTGTAGGCAGGTGTCGGCGACGTTGAGGGGGGCAGATTAGGGGTTAATAAATATAATATAGGGGTCGGCGGTGTTAGGGGTAGCAGATTAGGGGTACATAGGGATAACGTAGGTGGCGGCGCTTTGCGGTCGGAAGATTAGGGGTTAATTATTTTAAGTAGCTTGTTGGCGACGTTGTGGGGGGCAGGTTAGGGGTTAATAAATGTAATACAGGGGTCGGCGGGGTTAGGGGCAGCAGATTAGGGGTACATAAGTATAACGTAGGTGGCGGTCGGCAGATTAGGGGTTAAAAATTTTAATCGAGTGGCGGCGATGTGGGGGGAGCTCGGTTTAGGGGTACATAGGTAGTTTATGGGTGTTAGTGTACTTTAGGGTACAGTAGTTAAGAGCTTTATGAACCGGCGTTAGCCAGAAAGCTCTTAACTCCTGCTATTTTCAGGCGGCTGGAATTTTGTCGTTAGAGCTCTAACGCTCACTTCAGAAACGACTCTAAATACCAGCGTTAGAAAGATCCCATTGAAAAGATAGGATACGCAAATGGCGTAGGGGGATCTGCGGTATGGAAAAGTCGCGGCTGAAAAGTGAGCGTTAGACCCTTTAATCACTGACTCCAAATACCAGCGGGCGGCCAAAACCAGCGTTAGGAGCCTCTAACGCTGGTTTTGACGGCTACCGCCGAACTCCAAATCTAGGCCTTAGGGTTTATTTTATAGGTAAGTATTTAGATTTAAATAGGAATATTTTAGTTTATAAATGAATTAGATTAATTTAATATAAATTTAGTTAGGGGTGTTAGGGTTAGATAGAGTTAATATAGTTAATATAAATACTATAGTAACTATATTAACTATATTAACCCTAATATAATTAGGGTTAATATAGTTAATATATATAATGTAATACCTATATTAACTATAATATACTTAGGGTTAATATAGATAATAAAGCTGGCGGCGGGGTAGGTAGATTAAATTAGGGGTTAATCATTTTAATAGAGATGGCGGCGGTGGTAGGGGCTTACATTAGGGGTTAATAATTTTAATATAGATGGCGGCGGTGTTAGGGGCTCACTTTAGGGGGTTATAGATATAATATAGCTGGCGGCGGGGTACGGGAGCGGCGGTTTAGGGGTTAATAACTTTATTAGGTTGCAGCGGGGTACGGGAGCGGCGGTTTAGGGGTTAATAGCTTTTTTATTGTTAGGCTAGTGAGGGTGGATAGCGGATAGAGGGTTAGACGTGTCGGGCTATGTTAGGGAGGCGTGTTAGACAGTGCGGGCTATGTTAGGGAGGCGTGTTAGACAGTGCGGGCTATGTTAGGGAGGCGTGTTAGACAGTGCGGGTGTTTTAGACTTTAGTCAGGTTTTATAGGCGCCGGCAGTTTCTAACGTGGCGCAAGTCACTGGCGACGCCAGAAATTTGTACTTGCGCAGATTTCTGGACATCGCTGGTTTGTCAGACTTACGGCACGTTAGCATCTGACGGCGACTTATATGGGATAGCTCGAGTTGCGAGCTGAAACTGCGGGCGACGCCGGTTCCCTCGCTTGCGCCGCAAACTGCGATCTATATCGGATCGCGCCCCTGGTCTCCCCGAACCTAGATACTTACCAGTGATATTTAATAAATGGTATTAAAAGGTAACCTAATATTAGAGTTTATTAAATGACTCTCTACAATAATACTTTAGGAAACCCAAGCACAATTTATTACGGTATTATTAGGTAAAAATAAGGAGTGTATCAGACCTCTCACTCTTTATAATATTGTGGGCAGTACAGTATTCACCATAATTAATCTAGATACTCACCAGTGATATTTAATAAACGGTATTAAAAGGTAACCAAATATTAGAGTTTATGAATTGACTCTCTATAATAACATTTAAGGAAACCTAAGTACAATTTGTTGCGGTATTAACAGGCAAAAATAAGGAGTTTATTAGACTTCTCACTCTTTATAAGTATTGTGGGCAGTACAGTATTCACCAAACTCATAGTTTACCAACCCAGGTATTATAAGGCTAGAGTTTTGTATATAAGCTAATCCAACTACTGAAGAGAACTACACACAATTTTGGGTGTAAAACTCATTTAATTCACACGAACTATATTTTGAAAGTGCTCACCCAAAATACCTTCCATCACAAGTGGATATTGTACATCCAACACGCTCCTTCCTTTATTATCCTCATACATATCTAATATTTAAACCTACCCCAATTAGGGACCATCATTACCCCTATATGAGTAATATGCCAAGAGATAACCTTGTCATTTGATTTATAAAGAGACTCTACATTAACCTAACGAGGGTGTTTGTCTCTATTAGCCAGTAGTGACATTATCTGGCCAATAGGTAGTGGATCCAAATTTCAATTTCTTTTAAAATGTTTGTAAATCCCCTGTTTTTAATATGATCTAGTAAAAGTTATATTTTAATTTTTTTCACTTTCTTGCATCACACAACTACGTTCTCAGAGTGCTATATTTGTACCCTTTTGTCAGTTTCTTACTGATTTTCTGTAAAAGATCTATCTATCTTATTTATATTGCTTACTTTTGAGTTACCTTTGGGTGGGCCCTAAAAAAATCTTTGCACCAGGGCCCTCTGTTTAGTAGGTCAACTACTGAGGAGGAAGTAGGGTTAGAGAGCTGTTTTGGAGGGATCAGGGAGGTTGAAGCGTAAGGGGGATCCTACACTGCAAAAAGAAAAGAAAAAAAGCCCTTAAACTTTATACTGGCAGACTGTCTGCCAGTACCTAAGATGGTGGTGAGGAGTGTGGGTGGGAGGGGGGGGGGGGCTTTTTGGGAGAGATCCGGTAGGGATCAGGGAGGTGGGAGGGTAAAACCTACATTATAAAACGGGCCTTGTTTTGTCTACTAAAATATATATATATATATATATATATATATATATATATATATATATATATATAGTTTTGAAAAGTAAATTAAAAAAGGCTCTATTTCTGTTTAAATTGAGTGAAAGTAAAAATTCTAAAAAATCTCTGGTATTTTGGGCATTTTTCTCTGAAATTCCTGGTCCTGAAGGGGTTAAAAGAAAACTAAAGTTGAAATTGAACTTTCTTCATTCAGATAGAGCAAGCAATTTTAAACAACTTTCCAATTCACTTCCATTATCCAAAAATGTGCACAATTTTTTGTATGCACACTTTCTGAGGGAACAGCTTCTACTTAGCATGTGCAAGAATTCACAGTATTTATGTATTAGCATTCTGTGATTGGCTAAAGGCTGTCACATGATGCATGGGGGAAGAAAAATGGAATAGCCTTTGACATTTGTCCAAAAAAAGGTCTACTACTCATTTAAAATTCAGACTAAATGTATTTGCATTGTCTTTTAATCATGCATTTTCTTATTAGGCAAATTATGCAATTCTATATTTTATGGTCCTTTTGACAGTGGAGGGCTCTCTAGTGGAAGTCTGGAGTGTCTACTTGAAGTCTGGAGTGTTCTAAGTTATGTTGTTACATTGTTGCATGTTTGGAGGCGGGTGTTTGTGCTTACCTTTATAGGGTCTTGAAGCAGTGATCGCAGCCTTTTCCTGTTCCAGACTTCAAGGAGAAAGTTTCTGCACTGACTTTGAAGGATTGCAGAGGGTAGATGATGGATAGAGCCAGGAGAAAATCAATGCCACCAGAGGTGTAACTAGAAACCTCAGGACCCCGGTGCAAGAATCCACGAAAGCCCCCCCGCCCCCCAAAAATGTGATTTTTATACATTTAATTTTTCTTTTTTTTTTGATACATGTAACACAATTAAAAAAAAATAATCTGTTAGTCATGAGAACTTACACTTAAAATGAGAAAGGGACAAACACTCCTGCGCTGTGTGACCAAGGAAGGAATACAGTAATTGACATGATCAAGCACTCATTTGTTAATGTTTAGAAAACAACATATCACAGCCCTGCACATGGTGTATACATGACTATGTCACTTTAAATTACTGCACCACAGTCTGCAGACTATCCGCACTTCTGTCTGTTACTGAATGTCTCGCTCTCTCTGCTCCTCATGCAAATGAAATGGCACGTACAGAGTGGAGGATGAGTCTCTAATACTGCCTGGTGCTTGCAACAGTCTGTAATTATTTAAAGGCTGGTGACTGAAACCTTATGCACTGTGTAATGCAGAGCATATACAGTATATTATTATTGAGTTAGTACCTGGGTTGTGCTGTATTGCAGAACGTATCATGTGACATTTGTGTTAGTGTCACTCACCTATTCACTATCAGAGCTGGAGCTTCTATACTTTATAACTGTTCCCGAATTTAGAGGATTAATATTTATATATTCCTAGTGTGTATATGTGTGTGTGTGTGTGTATATATATATATACCGTATTATCCACACTTTTTCCCCCTAATGCAAGTCTTTAAACTAGGGATGCGGCCTATACTCGGGATGTTACACAAAAACCATAAAAATACCGGTATGCTTAGGCACCGGTAGTAAGTAAGGAGACTGAGTAAGTTAAGATTAAAAATACAGTTCCCGGTAACTAAAGCCAGCAATATAAACACAGCCTGCTAGCATTTACATCCACGTCTGCTTCCCCGGATAAACTCGTTACCTGCTAGCTGACACGGAGGCTGGGGACTTGATTTTATTTGGGGCCTATGAGGAATCCTCTCTACTGACCGGAGGCTCTCTCCCTTTGATAT